>NC_039364.1:204428928-204728928 GCF_003573695.1 Papaver somniferum
AGCATGCATAGTGATATTGAGGTCACCTATGATAACCCATGTAAGATTATCTCTATAGCCAATTTCACATATGTATTCCCATTGTTCTACTATCTCTCCTCATGGTATACAAACCCATAAAATAGAGTAACCAGGAATTCTGGTTTTCTAGGGTCATCTCTGATAATCACATTGATTATTGTATCAGTATTTTGGACAATGTGGCATTGAAAGCAAATTTTTCAAAGAAGGGAAATGCCCCCAGCAAAACCTATAGATGGGTAGACCGAACAATTAGGAAAATTGAATCTCTTTAGATATTGGTACATTTTGTTTGTGTTGTTTTTAGTTTCACAAAGGAACATCATTTCAGGATTTTGAGACCTGATCAAATTCCATAAAGAATTTCTGGTGGAAGGGTTGTCGAATCCCTTACAATTCCACGAAAAGATCCTCATTTTATAAAAATGAGAATAAGCTTCAAGAAGATTTTTTATCCACATAGAACTATTGCAAACATATAGACTAAATATAAAGACAAGAGCTGGAACTAGTACTAGGATGGAGCAAGACTAAGGGTAAGAAAAGAAAGGGGGTATTAGAGACAGGAAAAAAGCACTCAACTAAAGGGTGATACACTAACAAGCAATAACAGTTATAGCGTGATCAATAGATGTAATTACACAAGTTAAGCAAGATAAAATTAATAAATCTAGAAAGTAATATAATGTATAGATAATTATGAAACAACAATAAGAGATTCAGAGAGTTATCACCAGCAGATTGATTATACCTAATACCAGCACAACAACTTGTATCGAATAAGATATTCAAATGTGAAATTTTAACTAGATGGTGTATGTAATATTAAAATATGTTAAGGGTGATGTTGATTAATCTCAAATTCGGAAAAGTGGAGCAATTTAAGAAAATAATTATGAATTGTCAAGGTGAAAACCCTAATTTTGAAAACCCTAGAAATTAAAATTGACATATGGTAAAAGAGGAATATCGTGTTTCCAGATCCATCTTGTGCTCCATTACTGGGATTTCCAAGAGCATGTGCATCCAAAACTCGATTGTGCATCTCTACATCACCCTCTACCATTTGATTTGTAGTATCTCTCATAAAATCAATGCGAGTAATCTCCGTTGGATTCGAAGTTTGTGTACCATATGGTTGAAAGAATGGGTTGTTATGCATGTGATTGGTTTGGTGAGGACCAACAGTTTCTGAATCTTCACTTTTAGGCTCTGTATCTCTCAATCTCTTTTTAGTAATAGACTCTTCTCCTTCCAGTGTTTCGTTTGGCTCGGACAATGAAGATAAGGTTTTGTTCTTATTAAGGCACCTGTCTTCTTCCTCTAAGGAAGCCATTAGTGCCTGACCATCCGGATGATTTGGCACCACTCATAAAACTCCTCTGGATTATAAGCCACTACTTTGAGCTGTTTTGCGACTTCTTCACATGTTGCATCATCATGGTCTATCACGAAGAATTCTCTACAGATTTTACGTGGATGTTTCTCAAAATGATACTTAGTCCAATGCATTTTCTTAGATCTAGCAGTATATAGCAAGCCACATCTCTTTAATGGTTTCTTCAGATCCACTTCTACCTAAATGGTGATGATTGTTGGGTATATTACTAATAAAGTAACTGAGAAGAAGATACTTAGCTCAAAATAATGTTGTTGATGTTGTTGCACAGAAAATGTAGAGGCACGTAGACTACGCTGTCCTAAAGGCAATATCGCCTGCCACTCCTCTGAGATGCTATAGCAGTTGGCGAGTCACCTCCAGGAAACCGTCAACAGTGAGTGCAATTCAGAAATAACAACCACACTTTGATGTCTCAAAGAAAAAGAAAGCTGCCAAGCTCTTGCCGTTGTGCCCGTTTTGGCCGTGGGCTAAATCCCGGACTTAATGAATGTCTCTAGAGAAAAAGCTCAAATTCTCATAGGAAGCGGCCCCACTTCCAACATCCACATAGGTGAGTCCATTAAGAATGTCCTGCCACACTCCGCTTTAAGTAAAGCCATGGAACTCATTAAGATCCTGACAGATCATCCTAAAACATGCAGGCAGCACTATCATATGGTTACACCATAGGGAGGGACAAAGATAGTGCTTTCTCTCGACATCACCAAAAATTAGTTATCTCATTGAACCTTGATCTTGGATCTCCATTCACAAGGTTGAGTGTCCTTCATGGCGATTTATTCTATGAGCTTGAGTCCCATCCCCTTCGATGTGGATCTAACTACCTCTCTAGATAACCCTTTCGTCAAAGGATCTGCAATATTCTCTTTAGACCTTACAAAGTCTATAGAGATGATGCCAGTAGAGAGTAGTTGTTTCACTGTCTTGTGTCTTCTTCGAAGATGTATAGACTTTCCGTTGTATACACTATTCTTTGCGCATCCAATAGCAGCTTGACTGTCACAGTGGATTGCGATCGAAGACACAGGCTTGGGCCAGAGTGGAATTCCACCCAGGAAACCTCGTATCCATTCAGCTTCCTCTCCAGCTTTCTCCAAGGCTATAAACTCAGACTCCATGGTGGATCGGGCTATACATGTCTGTTTGGTAGACTTCCATGACACAGACGCACCACCAAGTGTGAAGATGTACCCGCTAGTAGATTTGCACTCATCTGAGTCTGATATCCAGTTAGCATCACAATACCCTTCTAGCACAGCAGGATACTTCCCAAAACTTAGGCAATAGTTTGAAGTTCCTCCCAGGTACCGTAGATTTCTGTAGAGAGCATTCCAGTGATCCTGCCCAGGGTTGCAAGTGTACCTGCTTAATCTACTCACAGTATAGGCAATATCAGGTCTTGTACAGTTCATTAAATACATAAGACTGCCACTAACACGAGAATACTCAAGTTGATAAATACCCTCACCCTTGTTCTTTTTCAATTTGCAATTGGGATCATAAGGAGTAGTTGCAGGTTTAGCATTTTCATGATTAAATCTCTTAAGCACAGTTTCAACATAATGAGATTGACTAAGACTATATCCATCAGACATCTTTCTGATTTTCATCCCTAAGATTACATCAGCAGGGCCTAAGTCTTTCATGTCAAAGTTTTCGTTAAGCATGCTTTTAGTGGTATTGATACTTTCAAGGTTACTACCTAATATGAGCATATCATCAACATATAGGCACACAATAACATGAGAATCATCCACAGATTTAATGTAAACACATTTATCAGATTCATTAACCTTGAAGCCATTAGATATCATTACATGATTAAATTTTTCATGCCACTGTTTAGGTGCTTGTTTTAAACCATACAAAGATTTTTTCAGTTTGCATACTTTATCTTCAAAACCTTTCACAACAAAACCTTCTGGTTGGTCCATATAAATTTCTTCATTCAATTCACCATATAAAAAAGCAGTTTTAACATCCATCTGATGTATATGCAAATCATAAATAGAAGCAATAGCAATCAGCATCCGGATAGAAGTGATTCTAGTGACCGGTGAATAGGTATCAAAAAATCTAATCCTTCCTGTTGTTTGTACCCCTTAGCTACCAACCTAGCTTTGTGTTTTTCTATAGTTCCATCTGTTCTAAGTTTCCTTTTGAAGACCCACTTGCAACCTATGGTTTTACTACCAGGAGGTAAGTCTACAAGCTCCCAAGTTTCATTTTTTTGAATGGAATCCCACTCATTATTTGAAGCTTCTTCCCAGAAGGGAGCTTCCGGAGAAGTCATAGCTTCCTTATAGGTTTGGGGTTCAGACTCTACCGTAAGAGTCACAAAATCTGGACCGAAACCTTTCTCGGTTCTGACCCTCTTACTTCTTCTAGGTTCGGTTTCAGCATCTAGAGACGGGGGTTGACTAGTCGAAGGAACATCTGAGAGATCATCGCGGACCCTTTTATGAGGTCCAGACCCTAAAGGGAAAATGTGTTCGAAAAACACTGCATCTCTGGATTCCATTATGGTGTTCTCACCAATTACCATGAACCTATAAGCACTAGTGTGCTCAGGATATCCTAGGAAAACACAATCTACAGTTTTAGGTCCTATTTTGGTTTTCTTGGAACGAGGAGTGGCCACCTTGGCCAAACACCCCCACACTTTAAAGTATGCATAGGACGGTTGTCTTCCTTTCCATAACTCATATTGAGTTTTGTCGGATTTCTTAAATGGAACTCGGTTCAAGATATAGCAAGCAGAGAGAATTGCTTCCCCCCACAGGTTCGAAGGTAGCCCTGAACTAGCTAACATAGCGTTCACCATATCTATGAGTGTTCGGTTTTTCCTTTCAGCTACTCCATTCGACTCAGGTGAATAAGGTGCAGTAGTTTCATGAATGATGCCATTAAGTTTGCAGAATTCTCCTATAGGTATCACATACTCACCGCCTCGGTCCGACCTAAGAGTTTTAATAGTAACACCTCTTTGGTTTTCTACTTCAAGTTTATATAATTTGAAAGCGTCTAGGGCTTCATCTTTACTTCTAAGAAGATAAACCTGACAGTATCTTGAGTGATCATCTATAAAAGTGATGTACCATTTTTTCCCACCTCTAGTTGGTGTTGATTTCAAATCTCCCAAATCGAAGTGGATTAGTTCTAGGGGAGTTGTACTACGTTCAACCTTTTTGTTAAAGGGTTTTCTAGCATATTTAGATTCAACACAAATTTCACATTTATGACCTCTGTCAAAGTTTATTTTAGGAATGCAGCCTAATTTAGCAAGTCTTTCAATATATTTGAAATTAACATGTCCTAGTCTATCATGCCAAACATGTGAGGAGTCACAAACATAAGCAGAAGAAGATGCATTATCATTCAAGTTCAAAGAAAGTACACTAAGCTTAATCATGTTATCAGTGACATATCCTTTTCCTACGAAGTCACCACCTTTAGAGATTACAACTTTGTTAGACTCAGCTACAAATTTAAAACCTTTTCCAAGTAAGATGGTTTCTGAGATAAGATTCTTGCATATGTCCGGGACGTGATACACGTCATTCAATGCGAGAGTTTTTCCTGAAGTGAGCTTCAATTCAACCTTGCCTTTTCCTACCACTTTAGAGGTAGAAGAGTTTCCCATAAACAATTTCTCATCGTCTCCTACTTTGTTATAGGAGGAGAAAGCATTTCTGAACTTACAGACATGCCTAGTGGCTCCAGAATCAAGCCACCAGTCTCTCACATTGGTCACATTAGAGACAAGGTTGACTTCAGACACCATGCCAGTAAAATATCCAGAATCATCTACTACGTTTGCCTTATTTTCTGTTTAGGATCATTTTTGGTCTTTTTAGGTGCCCTACAGTCCTTGGCCATATGACCAGTTTTCCCACAGTTATAGCAGTCGCCTTTGATGGTGTTTTTGGAGACACCACCCTTTGGCTTAAGATGGTTACCTTTGGAGTTACGCTGTTTGTTACGTTTACCATTTTTGCTGGATTCTCCGTGCCTTTTCTTTGACGCAGCATTATCGTCCAGGACATGAGCTTTGTTTGACATGTCTTTGCTCAGCATCAGGCTCTTGTCTTTGCAGCACAGAAGTTCCTCCACCTGGATCTTTTTCCCCAGCTCCACCATGGTGATTTCACGATTCTTGTGTCGCAGCCTCCTCTTGTACTCGTTCCATGAGGGTGGTAGCTTTTCAATCACTGCAGATACTTGTAGAGATTCATCAATATGCATGCCTTCAGCAAGAATTTCGTTGATGAGTAGCTGGAGTTCGACGAATTGTTCTACAACAGGATTTTCATCAGTCATCTTATATTCCAGGAACCTAGCCGCCAAGAACTTCTTGCTTCCAGCAGCTTCAGCAAGATATTTTTCTTCTAGGGCTTCCCATAAATCAAAAGCAGTAAAATTCTCTTTTGCATTATAAAAGTCGTACAAGGAGTCATCCAGACAGTTAAGAATATGGGTTTTGCACATGTAATTTTTCCTAGTCCACCTATCCAGTCTATCTTCATAACCACGGTCATGAAGCCTTCTTGAGGGTCTTTCTAAGGAAACTTCATCTAGCCTTTGGTCTTTTAAGAAGAATAACATTTTGGACTACCATCGTTTAAAGTCTTTGCCACTAAACTTTGGGGGTTTGTCTACAGTACTCTTTCCCATGTTGTTACAAAATATAGTAAAGAGGATATTGCCTTTAGATTGTTGGGTATATTACTAATAAAGTAACTGAGAAGAAGATACTTAGCTCAAAATAATGTTGCTGATGTTGCTGCACAGAAAATGTAGAGGCACGTAGACTACGCTGTCCTAAAGGCAATATCGCCTGCCACTCCTCTGAGATGCTACAGCAGTTGGCGAGTCACCTCCAGGATACAACTACAGTTAGTACCCCTCAATGTAGCATACAATGAGGGTACCCTTAGAGCTTGGCAGAACTTAAAACAGTAGAAGAGATGTTTACAGAAAAACTGAGGGAGAGTAGAAGAGATATTTCTCTGTGGTGTGTGTTTTCTGAGATTACAACTACTCTCTTATATAGTGTTTGTGTAGTTACAAACAAGAAAGAAAACCCATGCGTATGACAGAAAAAACTGGTTATGTTGGGTTAAAGATAGTGCAACAAAAGTTGTTTTGTCAGGCATGGAGCAGTGTGTTGCTGCCAAGCCAAATACGTACATACAAGGGAGCCAGGACAAAACACGTACAAACAAAGAAGCCAAGACAAGCACGTTCAGACAAAGAAGTCAGGACAAAACTCGTGCAGACAAAGAAGCCAAGACAAGCACGTTCAGACAAAGAAGTCAGGACAAAACTCGTGCAGACAAAGAAAAGATTCTTTTACTTGTGTGGAAAACACGTACCAAAAATTTCAGCAAAAATATAGGATCTAATACACCCACACCCACACCCGAACCCGAACCCGAGCCCGAGCCCGACCCGACCCGACCGACCGGACGGACGGCGGCGGCGGCGTGCGTGCTTCTGTGCGAAGCACCGCGCGTACGGGAAAGGCAACCTTGCCCTAGTCTAAGCCTCCCCCCCAAGCACAAAAGTCTAATGACCCAAGGGCCATGCCCTTATAGCCAACTCTATGGTATTTATGTCTAAAACTCTTTAGATTTTAGTCAATGTGGGACTATTGTTTTATCTATTCAAAAGAAAAACAATTAATGGGCAATAGGTCTAGGGATCAAAACATAGTCCATGGAAAAATTGGTAATTTTAAAGCGTTTTTTCTAACAATCCCCCACATGAATGATAAAACATATCGACGAAATACGAGAAAACATAATACATCAATATTAGGCTAAGGTGTCCCAGAGATTGAACCTTAACATAGTGAGAGGTTACCGGAACTGCTTGTTGTTTCGATGAACACAATGTCTTGAACCGTCAACAGTGAGTGCAATTCAGAAATAACAACCACACTTTGATGTCTCAAAGAAAAAGAAAGCTGCCAAGCTCTTGCCGTTGTGCCCGTTTTGGCTGTGGGCTAAATCCCGGACTTAATGAATGTCTCTAGAGAAAAAGCTCAAATTCTCATAGGAAGCGGCCCCACTTCCAACATCCACATAGGTGAGTCCATTAAGAGTGTCCTGCCACACTCCGCTTTAAGTAAAGCCATGGAACTCATTAAGATCCTGACAGATCATCCTAAAACATGCAGGCAGCACTATCATATGGTTACACCATAGGGAGGGACAAAGATAGTTCTTTCTCTCGACATCACCAAAAATTAGTTATCTCATTGAACCTTGATCTTGAAGCTCCATTCACAAGGTTGAGTGTCCTTCATGGCGATTTATTCTATGAGCTTGAGTCCCATCCCCTTCGATGTGGATCTAACTACCTCTCTAGATAACCCTTTCGTCAAAGGATCTGCAATATTCTCTTTAGACCTTACAAAGTCTATAGAGATGATGCCAGTAGAGAGTAGTTGTTTCACTGTCTTGTGTCTTCTTCGAAGATGTATAGACTTTCCGTTGTATACACTATTCTTTGCGCATCCAATAGAAGCTTGACTGTCACAGTGGATTGCGATCGAAGACACAGGCTTGGGCCAGAGTGGAATTCCACCCAGGAAACCTCGTATCCATTCAGCTTCCTCTCCAGCTTTCTCCAAGGCTATAAACTCAGACTCCATGGTGGATCGGGCTATACATGTCTGTTTGGTAGACTTCCATGACACAGACGCACCACCAAGTGTGAAGATGTACCCGCTAGTGGATTTGCACTCATCTGAGTCTGATATCCAGTTAGCATCACAATACCCTTCTAGCACAGCAGGATACTTCCCAAAACTTAGGCAATAGTTTGAAGTTCCTCTCAGGTACCGTAGAACTCTGTAGAGAGCATTCCAGTGATCCTGCCCAGGGTTGCAAGTGTACCTGCTTAATCTACTCACAGTATAGGCAATATCAGGTCTTGTACAGTTCATTAAATACATAAGACTGCCAATAACACGAGAATACTCAAGTTGATAAATACCCCCACCCTTGTTCTTTTTCAATTTGCAATTGGGATCATAAGGAGTAGTTGCAGGTTTAGCATTTTCATGATTAAATCTCTTAAGCACAGTTTCAACATAATGAGATTGACTAAGACTATATCCATCAGACATCTTTCTGATTTTCATCCCTAAGATTACATCAGCAGGGCCTAAGTCTTTCATGTCAAAGTTTTCGTTAAGCATGCTTTTAGTGGTATTGATACTTTCAAGGTTACTACCTAATATGAGCATATCATCAACATATAGGCACACAATAACATGAGAATCATCCACAGATTTAATGTAAACACATTTATCAGATTCATTAACCTTGAAGCCATTAGATATCATTACATGATTAAATTTTTCATGCCACTGTTTAGGTGCTTGTTTTAAACCATACAAAGATTTTTTCAGTTTGCATACTTTATCTTCAAAACCTTTCACAACAAAACCTTCCGGTTGGTCCATATAAATTTCTTCATTCAATTCACCATATAAAAAAGCAGTTTTAACATCCATCTGATGTATATGCAAATCATAAATAGAAGCAATAGCAATCAGCATCCGGATAGAAGTGATTCTAGTGACCGGTGATTAGGTATCAAAGAAATCTAATCCTTCATGTTGTCTGTACCCCTTAGCTACCAACCTAGCTTTGTGTTTTTCTATAGTTCCATCTGTTCTAAGTTTCCTTTTGAAGACCCACTTGCAACCTATGGTTTTACTACCAGGAGGTAAGTCTACAAGCTCCCAAGTTTCATTTTGTTGAATGGAATCCCACTCATTATTTGAAGCTTCTTCCCAGAAGGGAGCTTCCGGAGAAGTCATAGCTTCCTTATAGGTTTGGGGTTCAGACTCTACCGTAAGAGTCACAAAATCTGGACCGAAACCTTTCTCGGTTCTGACCCTCTTACTTCTTCTAGGTTCGGTTTCAGCATCTAGAGACGGGGGTTGACTAGTCGAAGGAACATCTGAGAGATCATCGCGGACCCTTTTATGAGGTCCAGACCCTAAAGGGAAAATGTGTTCGAAAAACACTGCATCTCTGGATTCCATTATGGTGTTCTCACCAATTACCATGAACCTATAAGCACTAGTGTGCTCAGGATATCCTAGGAAAACACAATCTACAGTTTTAGGTCCTATTTTGGTTTTTTTGGAACGAGGAGTGGCCACCTTGGCCAAACACCCCCACACTTTAAAGTATGCATAGGACGGTTGTCTTCCTTTCCATAACTCATATGGAGTTTTGTCGGATTTCTTAAATGTAACTCGGTTCAAGATATAGCAAGCAGAGAGAATTGCTTCCCCCCACAGGTTCGAAGGTAGCCCTGAACTAGCTAACATAGCGTTCACCATATCTATGAGTGTTCGGTTTTTCCTTTCATCTAATCCATTCGACTCAGGTGAATAAGGTGCAGTAGTTTCATGAATGATGCCATTAAGTTTGCAGAATTCTCCTATAGGTATCACATACTCACCGCCTCGGTCCGACCTAAGAGTTTTAATAGTAACACCTCTTTGGTTTTCTACTTCAAGTTTATATAATTTGAAAGCGTCTAGGGCTTCATCTTTACTTCTAAGAAGATAAACCTGACAGTATCTTGAGTGATCATCTATAAAAGTGATGTACCATTTTTTCCCACCTCTAGTTGTTGTTGATTTCAAATCTCCCAAATCGGAGTGGATTAGTTCTAGGGGAGTTGTACTACGTTCAACCTTTTTGTTAAAGGGTTTTCTAGCATATTTAGATTCAACACAAATTTCACATTTATGACCTCTGTCAAAGTTTATTTTAGGAATGCAGCCTAATTTAGCAAGTCTTTCAATAGATTTGAAATTAACATGTCCTAGTCTATCATGCCAAACATGTGAGGAGTCACAAACATAAGCAGAAGAAGATGCATTATCATTCAAGTTCAAAGAAAGTACACTAAGCTTAATCATGTTATCAGTGACATATCCTTTTCCTACGAAGTCACCACCTTTAGAGATTACAACTTTGTTAGACTCAGCTACAAATTTAAAACCTTTTCCAAGTAAGATGGTTTCTGAGATAAGATTCTTGCATATGTCCGGGACGTGATACACGTCATTCAATGCGAGAGTTTTTCCTGAAGTGAGCTTCAATTCAACCTTGCCTTTTCCTACCACTTTAGAGGTAGAAGAGTTTCCCATAAACAATTTCTCATCGTCTCCTACTTTGTTATAGGAGGAGAAAGCATTTCTGAACTTACAGACATGCCTAGTGGCTCCAGAATCAAGCCACCAGTCTCTCACATTGGTCACATTAGAGACAAGGTTGACTTCAGACACCATGCCAGTAAAATATCCAGAATCATCTACTACGTTTGCCTTATTTTTCTGTTTAGGATCATTTTTGGTCTTTTTAGGTGCCCTACAGTCCTTGGCCATATGACCAGTTTTCCCACAGTTATAGCAGTCGCCTTTGATGGTGTTTTTGGAGACACCACCCTTTGGCTTAAGATGGTTACCTTTGGAGTTACGATGTTTGTTACGTTTACCATTTTTACTGGATTCTCCGTGCCTTTTCTTTGACGCAGCATTATCGTCCAGGACATGAGCTTTGTTTGACATGTCTTTGCTCAGCATCAGGCTCTTGTCTTTGCAGCACAGAAGTTCCTCCATCTGGATCTTTTTCCCCAGCTCCACCATGGTGATTTCACGATTCTTGTGTCGCAGCCTCCTCTTGTACTCGTTCCATGAGGGTGGTAGATTTTCAATCACTGCAGATACTTGTAGAGATTCATCAATATGCATGCCTTCAGCAAGAATTTCGTTGATGAGTAGCTGGAGTTCGACGAATTGTTCTACAACAGGCTTTTCATCAGTCATCTTATATTCCAGGAACCTAGCCACCAAGAACTTCTTGCTTCCAGCAGCTTCAGCAAGATATTTTTCTTCTAGGGCTTCCCATAAATCAAAAGCAGTAAAATTCTCTTTTGCATTATAAAAGTCGTACAAGGAGTCATCCAGACAGTTAAGAATATGGTTTTTGCACATGTAATTTTTCCTAGTCCACCTATCCAGTCTATCTTCATAACCACGGTCATGAATCCTTCTTGAGGGTCTTTCTAAGGCAACTTCATCTAGCCTTTGGTCTTTTAAGAAGAATAACATTTTGGACTGCCATCGTTTAAAGTCTTTGCCACTAAACTTTGGGGGTTTGTCTACAGTACTCTTTCCCATGTTGTTACAAAATATAGTAAAGAGGATATTGCCTTTAGATTGTTGGGTATATTACTAATAAAGTAACTGAGAAGAAGATACTTAGCTCAAAATAATGTTGCTGATGTTGTTGCACAGAAAATGTAGAGGCACGTAAACTACGCTGTCCTAAAGGCAATATCGCCTGCCACTCCTCTGAGATGCTACAGCAGTTGGCGAGTCACCTCCAGGATACAACTACAGTTAGTACCCCTCAATGTAGCATACAATGAGGGTACCCTTAGAGCTTGGCAGAACTTAAAACAGTAGAAGAGATGTTTACAGAAAAACTGAGGGAGAGTAGAAGAGATATTTCTCTGTGGTGTGTGTTTTCTGAGATTACAACTACTCTCTTATATAGTGTTTGTGTAGTTACAAACAAGAAAGAAAACCCATGTGTATGACAGAAAAAACTGGTTATGTTGGGTTAAAGATAGTGCAACAAAAGTTGTTTTGTCAGGCATGGAGCAGTGTGTTGCTGCCAAGCCAAATACGTACATACAAGGGAGCCAGGACAAAACACGTACAAACAAGACAAGCACGTTCAGACAAAGAAGTCAGGACAAAACTCGTGCAGACAAAGAAGCCAAGACAAGCACGTTCAGACAAAGAAGTCAGGACAAAACTCGTGCAGACAAAGAAAAGATTCTTCTACTTGTGTGGAAAACACGTACCAAAAATTTCAGCAAAAAGATAGGATCTAATACACCCACACCCACACCCACACCCGAACCCGAGCCCGAGCCCGACCCGACCGACCGACCGGACGGACGGCGGCAGCGTGCGTGCTTCTGTGCGAAGCACCGCGCGTACGGGAAAGACAACCTTGCCCTAGTCTAAGCCTCCCCCCCCCAAGCACAAAAGTCTAATGACCCAAGGGCCATGCCCTTATAGCCAACTCTATGGTATTTATGTCTAAAACTCTTTAGATTTTAGTCAATGTGGGACTATTGTTTTATCTATTCAAAAGAAAAACAATTAATGGGCAATAGGTCTAGGGATCAAAACATAGTCCATGGAAAAATTGGTAATTTTAAAGCGTTTTTTCTAACAATCCCCCACATGAATGATAAAACATATCGACGAAATACGAGAAAACATAATACATCAATATTAGGCTAAGGTGTCCCAGAGATTGAACCTTAACATAGTGAGAGGTTACCGGAACTGCTTGTTGTTTCGATGAACACAATGTCTTGAACCGTCAACAGTGAGTGCAATTCAGAAATAACAACCACACTTTGATGTCTCAAAGAAAAAGAAAGCTGCCAAGCTCTTGCCGTTGTGCCCGTTTTGGCCGTGGGCTAAATCCCGGACTTAATGAATGTCTCTAGAGAAAAAGCTCAAATTCTCATAGGAAGCGGCCCCACTTCCAACATCCACATAGGTGAGTCCATTAAGAGCGTCCTGCCACACTCCGCTTTAAGTAAAGCCATGGAACTCATTAAGATCCTGACAGATCATCCTAAAACATGCAGGCAGCACTATCATATGGTTACACCATAGGGAGGGACAAAGATAGTGCTTTCTCTCGACATCACCAAAAATTAGTTATCTCATTGAACCTTGATCTTGGAGCTCCATTCACAAGGTTGAGTGTCCTTCATGGCGATTTATTCTATGAGCTTGAGTCCCATCCCCTTCGATGTGGATCTAACTACCTCTCTAGATAACCCTTTCGTCAAAGGATCTGCAATATTCTCTTTAGACCTTACAAAGTCTATAGAGATGATGCCAGTAGAGAGTAGTTGTTTCACTGTCTTGTGTCTTCTTCGAAGATGTATAGACTTTCCGTTGTATACACTATTCTTTGCGCATCCAATAGAAGCTTGACTGTCACAGTGGATTGCGATCGAAGACACAGGCTTGGGCCAGAGTGGAATTCCACCCAGGAAACCTCGTATCCATTCAGCTTCCTCTCCAGCTTTCTCCAAGGCTATAAACTCAGACTCCATGGTGGATCGGGCTATACATGTCTGTTTGGTAGACTTCCATGACACAGACGCACCACCAAGTGTGAAGATGTACCCACTAGTGGATTTGCACTCATCTGAGTCTGATATCCAGTTAGCATCACAATACCCTTCTAGCACAGCAGGATACTTCCCAAAACTTAAGCAATAGTTTGAAGTTCCTCTCAGGTACCGTAGAACTCTGTAGAGAGCATTCCAGTGATCCTGCCCAGGGTTGCAAGTGTACCTGCTTAATCTACTCACAGTATAGGCAATATCAGGTCTTGTACAGTTCATTAAATACATAAGACTGCCAATAACACGAGAATACTCAAGTTGATAAATACCTTCACCCTTGTTCTTTTTCAATTTGCAATTGGGATCATAAGGAGTAGTTGCAGGTTTAGCATTTTCATGATTAAATCTCTTAAGCACAGTTTCAACATAATGAGATTGACTAAGACTATATCCATCAGACATCTTTCTGATTTTCATCCCTAAGATTACATCAGCAGGGCCTAAGTCTTTCATGTCAAAGTTTTCGTTAAGCATGCTTTTAGTGGTATTAATACTATCAAGGTTACTACCTAATATGAGCATATCATCAACATATAGGCACACAATAACATGAGAATCATCCACAGATTTAATGTAAACACATTTATCAGATTCATTAACCTTGAAGCCCAAAACAAATACGTACAGACAAGAAAGCCAGGACAAACATGTGCAGACAAGGAAAGCAAGACAAACACGTACAGACAAGAAAGCCAAGACAAACATGTGCAGACAAAGAAGAAGATTCTTCTACATGTGTGTAAAACACGTACCAAAAGTTTCAGCAAAAAGATAGGATCTAATGAACCCACACCCACACCCGAACCCGGGCCCGACCCCGACCCGACCGACCGGACGGACGGCGGCGGCGTGTGTGCTTCTGTGCGAAGCACCGCGCGTACGGGAAAGGCAACCTTGCCCTAGTCTAAGCCTTCCCTCCAAGCACAAAAGTCTAATGACCCAAGGGCCATGCCCTTATAGCCAATTCTATGGTATTTATGTCTAAAACTATTTAGATTTTAGTCAATGTGGGACTATTGTTTTATCTATTCAAAAGAAAAAACAATTAATGGGCAATAGGTCTAGGGATCAAAACATAGTCCATGGAAAAATTGGTAATTTTAAAGCGTTTTTTCTAACAATCCCCCACATGAATGATAAAACATATCGACGAAATACGAGAAAACATAATACATCAATATTAGGCTAAGGTGTCCCAGAGATTGAACCTTAACATAGTGAGAGGTTACCGGAACTGCTTGTTGTTTCGGTGAACACAATGTCTTGAACCGTCAACAGTGAGTGCAATTCAGAAATAACAACCACACTTTGATGTCTCAAAGAAAAAGAAAGCTGCCAAGCTCTTGCCGTTGTGCCCGTTTTGGCCGTGGGCTAAATCCCGGACTTAATGAATGTCTCTAGAGAAAAAGCTCAAATTCTCATAGGAAGCGGCCCCACTTCCAACATCCACATAGGTGAGTCCATTAAGAGTGTCCTGCCACACTCCGCTTTAAGTAAAGCCATGGAACTCATTAAGATCCTGACAGATCATCCTAAAACATGCAGGCAACACTATCATATGGTTACACCATAGGGAGGGACAAAGATAGTGCTTTCTCTCGACATTACCAAAAATTATTTATCTCATTGAACCTTGATCTTGGAGCTCCATTCACAAGGTTGAGTGTCCTTCATGGCGATTTATTCTATGAGCTTGAGTCCCATCCCCTTCGATGTGGATCTAACTACCTCTCTAGATAACCCTTTCGTCAAAGGATCTGCAATATTCTCTTTATACCTTACAAATTCTATAGAGATGATGCCAGTAGAGAGTAGTTGTTTCACTGTCTTGTGTCTTCTTCGAAGATGTATAGACTTTCCGTTGTATACACTATTCTTTGCGCATCCAATAGCAGCTTGACTGTCACAGTGGATTGCGATCGAAGACACAGGCTTGGGCCAGAGTGGAATTCCACCCAGGAAACCTCGTATCCATTCAGCTTCCTCTCCAGCTTTCTCCAAGGCTATAAACTCAGACTCCATGGTGGATCGGGCTATACATGTCTGTTTGGTAGACTTCCATGACACAGACGCACCACCAAGTGTGAAGATGTACCCGCTAGTGGATTTGCACTCATCTGAGTCTGATATCCAGTTAGCATCACAATACCCTTCTAGCACAGCAGGATACTTCCCAAAACTTAGGCAATAGTTTGAAGTTCCTCTCAGGTACCGTAGAACTCTGTAGAGAGCATTCCAGTGATCCTGCCCAGGGTTGCAAGTGTACCTGCTTAATCTACTCACAGTATAGGCAATATCAGGTCTTGTACAGTTCATTAAATACATAAGACTGCCAATAACACGAGAATACTCAAGTTGATAAATACCCCCACCCTTGTTCTTTTTCAATTTGCAATTGGGATCATAAGGAGTAGTTGCAGGTTTAGCATTTTCATGATTAAATCTCTTAAGCACAGTTTCAACATAATGAGATTGACTAAGACTATATCCATCAGACATCTTTCTGATTTTCATCCCTAAGATTACATCAGCAGGGCCTAAGTCTTTCATGTCAAAGTTTTCGTTAAGCATGCTTTTAGTGGTATTGATACTTTCAAGGTTACTACCTAATATGAGCATATCATCAACATATAGGCACACAATAACATGAGAATCATCCACAGATTTAATGTAAACACATTTATCAGATTCATTAACCTTGAAGCCATTAGATATCATTACATGATTAAATTTTTCATGCCACTGTTTAGGTGCTTGTTTTAAACCATACAAAGATTTTTTCAGTTTGCATACTTTATCTTCAAAACCTTTCACAACAAAACCTTCCGGTTGGTCCATATAAATTTCTTCATTCAATTCACCATATAAAAAAGCAGTTTTAACATCCATCTGATGTATATGCAAATCATAAATAGAAGCAATAGCAATCAGCATCCGGATAGAAGTGATTCTAGTGACCGGTGATTAGGTATCAAAGAAATCTAATCCTTCATGTTGTCTGTACCCCTTAGCTACCAACCTAGCTTTGTGTTTTTCTATAGTTCCATCTGTTCTAAGTTTCCTTTTGAAGACCCACTTGCAACCTATGGTTTTACTACCAGGAGGTAAGTCTACAAGCTCCCAAGTTTCATTTTGTTGAATGGAATCCCACTCATTATTTGAAGCTTCTTCCCAGAAGGGAGCTTCCGGAGAAGTCATAGCTTCCTTATAGGTTTGGGGTTCAGACTCTACCGTAAGAGTCACAAAATCTGGACCGAAACCTTTCTCGGTTCTGACCCTCTTACTTCTTCTAGGTTCGGTTTCAGCATCTAGAGACGGGGGTTGACTAGTCGAAGGAACATCTGAGAGATCATCGCGGACCCTTTTATGAGGTCCAGACCCTAAAGGGAAAATGTGTTCGAAAAACACTGCATCTCTGGATTCCATTATGGTGTTCTCACCAATTACCATGAACCTATAAGCACTAGTGTGCTCAGGATATCCTAGGAAAACACAATCTACAGTTTTAGGTCCTATTTTGGTTTTTTTGGAACGAGGAGTGGCCACCTTGGCCAAACACCCCCACACTTTAAAGTATGCATAGGACGGTTGTCTTCCTTTCCATAACTCATATGGAGTTTTGTCGGATTTCTTAAATGTAACTCGGTTCAAGATATAGCAAGCAGAGAGAATTGCTTCCCCCCACAGGTTCGAAGGTAGCCCTGAACTAGCTAACATAGCGTTCACCATATCTATGAGTGTTCGGTTTTTCCTTTCAGCTACTCCATTCGACTCAGGTGAATAAGGTGCAGTAGTTTCATTAATGATGCCATTAAGTTTGCAGAATTCTCCTATAGGTATCACATACTCACCGCCTCGGTCCGACCTAAGAGTTTTAATAGTAACACCTCTTTGGTTTTCTACTTCAAGTTTATATAATTTGAAAGCGTCTAGGGCTTCATCTTTACTTCTAAGAAGATAAACCTGACAGTATCTTGAGTGATCATCTATAAAAGTGATGTACCATTTTTTCCCACCTCTAGTTGGTGTTGATTTCAAATCTCCCAAATCGGAGTGGATTAGTTCTAGGGGAGTTGTACTACGTTCAACCTTTTTGTTAAAGGGTTTTCTAGCATATTTAGATTCAACACAAATTTCACATTTATGACCTCTGTCAAAGTTTATTTTAGGAATGCAGCCTAATTTAGCAAGTCTTTCAATAGATTTGAAATTAACATGTCCTAGTCTATCATGCCAAACATGTGAGGAGTCACAAACATAAGCAGAAGAAGATGCATTATCATTCAAGTTCAAAGAAAGTACACTAAGCTTAATCATGTTATCAGTGACATATCCTTTTCCTACGAAGTCACCACCTTTAGAGATTACAACTTTGTTAGACTCAGCTACAAATTTAAAACCTTTTCCAAGTAAGATGGTTTCTGAGATAAGATTCTTGCATATGTCCGGGACGTGATACACACCCACACCCACACCCACACCCGAACCCGAGCCCGACCCGACCCGACCCGACCGACCGACCGGACGGACGGTGGCGGCGGCGTGCGTGCTTCTGTGCGAAGCACCGCGCGTACGGGAAAGGCAACCTTGCCCTAGTCTAAGCCTCCCCCCCAAGCACAAAAGTCTAATGACCCAAGGGCCATGCCCTTATAGCCAACTCTATGGTATTTATGTCTAAAACTCTTTAGATTTTAGTCAATGTGGGACTATTGTTTTATCTATTCAAAAGAAAAAACAATTAATGGGTAATAGGTCTAGGGATCAAAACATAGTCCATGGAAAAATTGGTAATTTTAAAGCGTTTTTTCTAACAATCCCCCACATGAATGATAAAACATATCGACGAAATACGAGAAAACATAATACATCAATATTAGGCTAAGGTGTCCCAGAGATTGAACCTTAACATAGTGAGAGGTTACCGGAACTGCTTGTTGTTTCGGTGAACACAATGTCTTGAACCGTCAACAGTGAGTGCAATTCAGAAATAACAACCACACTTTGATGTCTCAAAGAAAAAGAAAGCTGCCAAGCTCTTGCCGTTGTGCCCGTTTTGGCCGTGGGCTAAATCCCGGACTTAATGAATGTCTCTAGAGAAAAAGCTCAAATTCTCATAGGAAGCGGCCCCACTTCCAACATCCATATAGGTGAGTCCATTAAGAGTGTCCTGCCACACTCCTCTTTAAGCAAAGCCATGAAACTCATTAAGATCCTGACAGATCATCCTAAAACATGCAGGCAGCACTTATCATACGGTTACACCATAGGGAGGGACAAAGATAGTGCTTTCTCTCGACATCACCAAAAATTAGTTATCTCATTGAACCTTGATCTTGGAGCTCCATTCACAAGGTTGAGTGTCCTTCATGGCGATTTATTCTATGAGCTTGAGTCCCATCCCCTTCGATGTGGATCTAACTACCTCTCTAGATAACCCTTTCGTCAAAGGATCTGCAATATTCTCTTTAGACCTTACAAAGTCTATAGAGATGATGCCAGTAGAGAGTAGTTGTTTCACTGTCTTGTGTCTTCTTCGAAGATGTATAGACTTTCCGTTGTATACACTATTCTTTGCGCATCCAATAGCAGCTTGACTGTCACAGTGGATTGCGATCGAAGACACAGGCTTGGGCCAGAGTGGAATTCCACCCAGGAAACCTCGTATCCATTCAGCTTCCTCTCCAGCTTTCTCCAAGGCTATAAACTCAGACTCCATGGTGGATCGGGCTATACATGTCTGTTTGGTAGACTTCCATGACACAGACGCACCACCAAGTGTGAAGATGTACCCGCTAGTGGATTTGCACTCATCTGAGTCTGATATCCAGTTAGCATCACAATACCCTTCTAGCACAGCACGATACTTCCCAAAACTTAGGCAATAGTTTGAAGTTCCTCTCAGGTACCGTAGAACTCTGTAGAGAGCATTCCAGTGATCCTGCCCAGGGTTGCAAGTGTACCTGCTTAATCTACTCACAGTATAGGCAATATCAGGTCTTGTACAGTTCATTAAATACATAAGACTGCCAATAACACGAGAATACTCAAGTTGATAAATACCCTCACCCTTGTTCTTTTTCAATTTGCAATTGGGATCATAAGGAGTAGTTGCAGGTTTAGCATTTTCATGATTAAATCTCTTAAGCACAGTTTCAACATAATGAGATTGACTAAGACTATATCCATCAGACATCTTTCTGATTTTCATCCCTAAGATTACATCAGCAGGGCCTAAGTCTTTCATGTCAAAGTTTTCGTTAAGCATGCTTTTAGTGGTATTGATACTTTCAAGGTTACTACCTAATATGAGCATATCATCAACATATAGGCACACAATAACATGAGAATCATCCACAGATTTAATGTAAACACATTTATCAGATACATTAACCTTGAAGCCATTAGATATCATTACATGATTAAATTTTTCATGCCACTGTTTAGGTGCTTGTTTTAAACCATACAAAGATTTTTTCAGTTTGCATACTTTATCTTCAAAACCTTTCACAACAAAACCTTCCGATTGGTCCATATAAATTTCTTCATTCAATTCACCATATAAAAAAGCAGTTTTAACATCCATCTGATGTATATGCAAATCATAAATAGAAGCAATAGCAATCAGCATCCGGATAGAAGTGATTCTAGTGACCGGTGAATAGGTATCAAAGAAATCTAATCCTTCCTGTTGTTTGTACCCCTTAGCTACCAACCTAGCTTTGTGTTTTTCTATAGTTCCATCTGTTCTAAGTTTCCTTTTGAAGACCCACTTGCAACCTATGGTTTTACTACCAGGAGGTAAGTCTACAAGCTCCCAAGTTTCATTTTGTTGAATGGAATCCCACTCATTATTTGAAGCTTCTTCCCAGAAGGGAGCTTCCGGAGAAGTCATAGCTTCCTTATAGGTTTGGGGTTCAGACTCTACCGTAAGAGTCACAAAATCTGGACCGAAACCTTTCTCGGTTCTGACCCTCTTACTTCTTCTAGGTTCGGTTTCAGCATCTAGAGACGGGGGTTGACTAGTCGAAGGAACATCTGAGAGATCATCGCGGACCCTTTTATGAGGTCCAGACCCTAAAGGGAAAATGTGTTCGAAAAACACTGCATCTCTGGATTCCATTATGGTGTTCTCACCAATTACCATGAACCTATAAGCACTAGTGTGCTCAGGATATCCTAGGAAAACACAATCTACAGTTTTTGGTCCTATTTTGGTTTTCTTGGAACGAGGAGTGGCCACCTTGGCCAAACACCCCCACACTTTAAAGTATGCATAGGACGGTTGTCTTCCTTTCCACAACTCATATGGAGTTTTGTCGGATTTCTTAAATGGAACTCGGTTCAAGATATAGCAAGCAGAGAGAATTGCTTCCCCCCACAGGTTCGAAGGTATCCCTGAACTAGCTAACATAGCGTTCACCATATCTATGAGTGTTCGGTTTTTCCTTTCAGCTACTCCATTCGACTCAGGTGAATAAGGTGCAGTAGTTTCATGAATGATGCCATTAAGTTTGCAGAATTCTCCTATAGGTATCACATACTCACCGCCTCGGTCCGACCTAAGAGTTTTAATAGTAACACCTCTTTGGTTTTCTACTTCAAGTTTATATAATTTGAAAGCGTCTAGGGCTTCATCTTTACTTCTAAGAAGATAAACCTGACAGTATCTTGAGTGATCATCTATAAAAGTGATGTACCATTTTTTCCCACCTCTAGTTGGTGTTGATTTCAAATCTCCCAAATCGGAGTGGATTAGTTCTAGGGGAGTTGTACTACGTTCAACCTTTTTGTTAAAGGGTTTTCTAGCAAATTTAGATTCAACACAAATTTCACATTTATGACCTCTGTCAAAGTTTATTTTAGGAATGCAGCCTAATTTAGCAAGTCTTTCAATAGATTTGAAATTAACATGTCCTAGTCTATCATGCCAAACATGTGAGGAGTCACAAACATAAGCAGAAGAAGATGCATTATCATTCAAGTTCAAAGAAAGTACACTAAGCTTAATCATGTTATCAGTGACATATCCTTTTCCTACGAAGTCACCACCTTTAGAGATTACAACTTTGTTAGACTCAACTACAAATTTAAAACCTTTTCCAAGTAAGATGGTTTCTGAGATAAGATTCTTGCATATGTCCGGGACGTGATACACGTCATTCAATGCGAGAGTTTTTCCTGAAGTGAGCTTCAATTCAACCTTGCCTTTTCCTACCACTTTAGAGGTAGAAGAGTTTCCCATAAACAATTTCTCATCGTCTCCTACTTTGTTATAGGAGGAGAAAGCATTTCTGAACTTACAGACATGCCTAGTGGCTCCAGAATCAAGCCACCAGTCTCTCACATTGGTCACATTAGAGACAAGGTTGACTTCAGACACCATGCCAGTAAAATATCCAGAATCATCTACTACGTTTGCCTTATTTTTCTGTTTAGGATCATTTTTGGTCTTTTTAGGTGCCCTACAGTCCTTGGCCATATGACCAGTTTTCCCACAGTTATAGCAGTCGCCTTTGATGGTGTTTTTGGAGACACCACCCTTTGGCTTAAGATGGTTACCTTTGGAGTTACGCTGTTTGTTACGTTTACCATTTTTGCTGGATTCTCCGTGCCTTTTCTTTGACGCAGCATTATCGTCCAGGACATGAGCTTTGTTTGACATGTCTTTGCTCAGCATCAGGCTCTTGTCTTTGCAGCACAGAAGTTCCTCCACCTGGATCTTTTTCCCCAGCTCCACCATGGTGATTTCACGATTCTTGTGTCGCAGCCTCCTCTTGTAGTCGTTCCATGAGGGTGGTAGCTTTTCAATCACTACAGATACTTGTAGAGATTCATCAATATGCATGCCTTCAGCAAGAATTTCGTTGATGAGTAGCTGGAGTTCGACGAATTGTTCTACAACAGGCTTTTCATCAGTCATCTTATATTCCAGGAACCTAGCCACCAAGAACTTCTTGCTTCCAGCAGCTTCAGCAAGATATTTTTCTTCTAGGGCTTCCCATAAATCAAAAGCAGTAAAATTCTCTTTTGCATTATAAAAGTCGTACAAGGAGTCATCCAGACAGTTAAGAATATGGTTTTTGCACATGTAATTTTTCCTAGTCCACCTATCCAGTCTATCTTCATAACCACGGTCATGAAGCCTTCTTGAGGGTCTTTCTAAGGCAACTTCATCTAGCCTTTGGTCTTTTAAGAAGAATAACATTTTGGACTGCCATCGTTTAAAGTCTTTGCCACTAAACTTTGGGGGTTTGTCTACAGTACTCTTTCCCATGTTGTTACAAAATATAGTAAAGAGGATATTGCCTTTAGATTGTTGGGTATATTACTAATAAAGTAACTGAGAAGAAGATACTTAGCTCAAAATAATGTTGCTGATGTTGTTGCACAGAAAATGTAGAGGCACGTAGACTACGCTGTCCTAAAGGCAATATCGCCTGCCACTCCTCTGAGATGCTACAGCAGTTGGCGAGTCACCTCCAGGATACAACTACAGTTAGTACCCCTCAATGTAGCATACAATGAGGGTACCTTAGAGCTTGGCAGAACTTAAAACAGTAGAAGAGATGTTTACAGAAAAACTGAGGGAGTAGTTGTTTCACTGTCTTGTGTCTTCTTCGAAGATGTATAGACTTTCCGTTGTATACACTATTCTTTGCGCATCCAATAGCAGCTTGACTGTCACAGTGGATTGCGATCGAAGACACAGGCTTGGGCCAGAGTGGAATTCCACCCAGGAAACCTCGTATCCATTCAGCTTCCTCTCCAGCTTTCTCCAAGGCTATAAACTCAGACTCCATGGTGGATCGGGCTATACATGTCTGTTTGGTAGACTTCCATGACACAGACGGACCACCAAGTGTGAAGATGTACCCGCTAGTGGATTTGCACTCATCTGAGTCTGAAGCCAAGACAAGCACGTTCAGACAGGATCTAATACACCCACACCCACACCCACACCCGAGCCCGACCCGACCGACCGACCGACCGACCGACCGGACGGACGGCGGCGGCGGCGTGCGTGCTTCTGTGCGAAGCACCGCGCGTACGGGAAAGGCAACCTTGCCCTAGTCTAAGCCTCCCCCCCAAGCACAAAAGTCTAATGACCCAAGGGCCATGCCCTTATAGCCAACTCTATGGTATTTATGTCTAAAACTCTTTAGATTTTAGTCAATGTGGGACTATTGTTTTATCTATTCAAAAGAAAAAACAATTAATGGGCAATAGGTCTAGGGATCAAAACATAGTCCATGGAAAAATTGGTAATTTTAAAGCGTTTTTTCTAACATTTAGTTCCATATGGACGACATTTTTCAGCTTCCACTGCAACCTTTTTCCCTATATCATTACATATATCATCAATGACTTGAACGTTGAGATGCTCTAGGAGAAGATTGCGTAATTGAATCCTCCAAATCTGGCTAGAATAAATGTGATCCTTGACTTCTTTTTGGTTGTCATATTTTTGAACAACAAGCATATGACCCCCCACCATCCATGAACTATTAGCAATGATGTTTTCACACGATTTTTCAGAGTTTGGTTTGAAAACGAAAGTGTTAAGAACATCATTTTTTATATCAGAGAATTCAATTATGTCTTTTGGGTCTTTGATAAAGAGTTTACCAAATAAACTTGCAGACCAGTCTTCAGCTGCAACATTGATATTTTGGGAAGTGGTGATGGATCCTGCAATAGTTTCTTGAGAGACGGCTAGCCTCATTCTAGCAAGGAGACTTTAAACATTCTAGTTGGAAGAAGAAGTCATTGGCTAATTGAAAGAGATAAACAAAATGAGATGGTGATAAAGGAGAGAGTTTTCAGTGGAGTAATTATGATTACAGAGGGTAGGGTTTATATTCGAGTCCGATAGGAATAATTCTCTATAATTAGATGATTATGAAAATATTTTCTTTCCTAAGAAAATATTTTCTCTACAGAGGATGAGAGTTTAATTTCTATATATTACTCTCTGCAGTTCGTCTAACTTCTTTTCCAGAGGTTAAAGTGTGTATTCGCTTAAAGTGGCATCTCTTCGCTCTCTCTATATAGACGGTATCATTTGATGAGCTTGCGTCCGCCGTGCAGCATCCAACGCTTCATTATCGTTGTCATGTGCCTTTATTTATGTCTGTTGAATTTAATGATGAATCGATAGCCAAACACGTGTATGACCAGCACTCGACTTCTGACGTGACAGCCGTGGCTCATCTCATGTCGTCCATCTGACCATCTCGAGATGGGTAAAGCGAAAAAACACATTATATTGCTTCCAATTGAATCATATTATTGGGGATGCAAAAGGCTTAGTTTTTAGGGCTGCGTAGAGTCATGAAATAGTAAAAGCGAACACCCCATATCCAAATATTTTACATAATGACTAATATGACCCCATTTGATTTGAGATAATAAACTTGATTAACATCACTAATCATGATTAGATATTCAATTAAGACTAATTCATTTCTTTAAGTTAACTGATGAAGATAAAAGTCAAAACAACAAAAAAATCAGAGGGAAGAGAAGAAAAAGAAGAAAAAGAAGAAGGCGAAGAGGAAGAGGAAAAAAATTTGGTGAAAAAATGGAAATAAGTGATTCAAACAAGATTTTTGATGTAGGTGAATCCTCATCTTAAAAATACGATAACATATTAATACCCATCAACAACGATCAGTTCTTTGCTGATTTTTCATAAAATCATGATTTTTTTCTCCAACTCAATATAATCATTATGAACCTTACTATGATTTCGAAGGACCAACCAAAGAAGAAGAAGAAATCGAAGAAATAAATACTCAAAATAACCAAGTATACCTCTAATCTAACTTCAATTTCAGTTTTGAAGGTTAGAGTTGCAAGAAGTTTCGATTTTTTCCTTTCGAAAACCTTAGGTTTCTAGCCGTCAGGTCCAGTCACGGTTGGGAAACCATAAACTCCTGGACGTTATTATGTTTAACGCTCGTACTTGATGAACCCCCAGCCGTTACCAAAGACTTACGGATGGAACGATAAAAATTTATGGTCGTATATATAAAAAAAAAATCGCCAGATTTTTCCCATGTGCATGGGAAGTATTAAATGCTATTTAATATTATCGGCGGCGTCTGGGTTTCCTGGCCGTAAATATTAAATGTTATTTAATGTTGTAGGCGTCGGTTGGGATACCCAGTCGTATACCGTTTCAACGGCCTGGTTACCTGGACGTTTTCTTTACGACTCGTTTTCTAGGCCGTAAACTGAACCATCCAAATATTCTCAGGTTACAGGTTAATTTACGGCCAGGAACTACTGGCCGTAAACTATTTTACGGTTTGGATTTCCCTTGTCGACCCCGTCGTATACTTACTGACGGATGGATTTCCCTTGTCGACCCAGCCGTGTTCTTTTTGGCGGTTGGGATTTCCTTTGTTGACACAGCCTTTATCTGTGGTTTTAGATTATGTTTTCGATAAATGATGTGATATATTTCATTTTATTATAGATTGTATTGTACATTCGATTGGAAGACCAACCAGTGGTTATGGAAAACCAACCCCCACCTGTGCAAGTTTCGGAGGACACAAGTGTTCACCATGCAAACAACTATGAGTGGAAAGATTGAGAAGATGCAAAGAAGTGGGATCAATCACAATGGCTTAAGAAGCGTGCATAATAGTCCAGAATAAACAAGTTAGAGACACTAGCTTTCAAATGGTTTGCGAGTGTAGTAGAAAGTACGAGAGCCATTGGAAAAAGGGTAGTGAGTGTTAGAGCATTGCTCGGTCGAACTCACAAGTGTTGCTATCTCAAGATTGTTTTCAAATTTTAGTTGTCAAAACTATATCTAGATTTGTAGTCTATAATTAGTTAAGTCTCGGACTAGGATAGAAATGTAATTGAGAAACAGAAGATCACAGCAGTCATCATTGCATTCTACCGCTTGAAGGCGAAGATCAACCAAAGCTTTTGGAAAACTTCATCAATAAAAGGTAAGTGAAGACTGAACCACCTATTTCTCAAGTTATATTCACTTCTCTTCACTGAGAAGATATCGCATAACTAATTAGACTATTATGCATAGACAAATATTTCGATTCAAGTTTATCTTGATAATTAATTCTTAAAATATAATGACTAAGCTTAATGTACGTTTGTTCATGCCTGATGAATTTCGATTAAGGATAATTTATTGTTCGGAATCAAAATCATGATTCAAGTTTTATCGTTCGAAAATATCCTTGAACAATATATGTGTCATTGATGTTATTCAAGAATGTTTTGAATCGATTTAGAGAGAAATATAGAACTACTATATATTCAAATACAAGACAGTGTTATCAGTCTTACAAACTTGGAAAACTGTTATAAGTCTGAACCCGTATTCGTACACGTAGTGGAGTAGCTATATATCGACTTGCAGATTTGTGGTACGCATATTCTTATGTATATCATGTGAAAATATGTTCAACTCGTGAACTGGATCGATATGCAATTATGCATACTCGTATCCAAACCATTTAGGAACTATGGTTACGGAACCTGGTTAGTTTACAAACCGGTACGCAAACCAAAATATTTATGTGTTCCTGAACTCGCTTTAAGTACCCAAACCGGTATGCAGACCAAAATAGTTCTGTGGACTCCGGAACCGGTCGTAGTCTTAAGGTTTTCAAACCGGTACGCATACTTAAAAAATTTTGTTGACTCCAAAACTTGGTTTGGTTAAGTGTTTACAAACCGGTACACGTACTCTGACTGATCTGTGTCACGAACGTCTAGGTATTTTTACTTTGTGCATTTACTAACCATGTCGATTATCTTCAAGTGCGATTAAATTATTTATACGAGATAGTTAGCATTTGATTAGTTCTCTAAAAACACTAGACTTATTTGGTCACATGATTGTGACTCGTGTATCGGGCGATTAAATCGGCGATTACTGAGTCATGTCTTTTGTTTAATGTTTTCTTCCTAAATGATTATTTCTTCTGGTGGAGGAAGCTCGGATTCCGAAATTGATCCTGGGGTAGAACAGATTGTTAATTATCATAATAATTCTGGTAGAGATGTGGAGATGATTTCTGTGTTGGAAGGTGTTGCTGAAGATAACACAAAAGTTGATTCATCTACTGCAAATGGAAGAGAGGGGAAGAACCCTAATTTGTTGAGATCTTACAAAGACGCGATACTAATTGGAAGGAGTCTTTTCTAAGTTGGGGTCTCAATGATGCTGAAAATGAATTGTTGAAACAAACTGATAACCAAGACATGGTCGTAGGTGATGGCTCTGCAACAAATGCAGAAATCCCTACCGTCAAAATTGATGATGAAACCAGAAGAAGGATTATTCAACCTTGGAAGAACTGCTTAATCAGTAAGGTTTTGGGTAAGACAATAGGTTATAAGTATATTTCAATTAAAATTCGAGAATTGTGGAATCCATCTGGTAAAATTGACATCCTAGATTTAGGTTGTGATTTCTTTTTGTTTAAATTTGAATATCATGAGGATTATAAACATGCCCTTTTAGAGGGTCCTTGGTTTGTTAATGGCCATCATCTTCCCATGATGAGATGGTCTCCTAATTTTAAACCATCTGAGTCAATTATCAACAAAACTTTAGTGTGGGTTAGGTTACTTGAATTGCCTTTAGAGTTCTATGATGAGAAAGTACTTTCTGAAAATGCGGGGATCTAACAACCACACCCAACAATTCGCTTGGAAATATGAGAGGACTTACTCCAATACACTTTCTAGAGAATCAACTAGACAGTCAGACTCAATCTAGAATAAAGTATATCAAAAATTTTAATATCTCTAACTCTTAATACAAAAAATCAGCAAATAGAAATCTGCGAGCCCGATTGAATAAGAGGAGTAACTTGAACGGTACCAAAGACCAATGTTCAAGTGTCAATCAATGTAAATCAACAACCAAAGGTTGGATATTCTAATTGATTGATCTTAACGTACAACCTATGATATTTCAATTATATAACAAAATATAATGCGGAAAAGAAATAACACAGACACCAGAATTTTGTTAACGAGAAAAACGCAAATGCAGAAAAACCCGGGGGCCTAGTCCAGATTGAACACCAAACTGTATTAAGCCGCTACATAGACTAGCCTGCTACCAATTAACTTCAGACTGGACTGTAGTTGAACCCTAATCAATCTCACACTGATTCAAGGTACAGTTGCGCTCCTTACGTCTCTGATCCCAGCAGGATACTACGCACTTGATTCTCTTAGTTGGTCTCACCCACAACCAAGAGTTGTTACAACCCAAAGTCGAAGACTTGATAGACAAATCTGTCTCACACAGAAAAGTCTATAGGATTGAATAAATTTGTCTCTCACGGAAGAGTTTTTGTTCCGTCTTTTGATAAATCAAGGTGAACAGGAACCAATTGATAAACCGGACTTATATTCCCGAAGAACAGCCTAGTATTATCAATCACCTCACACTAAACTTAATCGACTAGCGAAACAAGTTATTGCGGAATCACAAACGATGAGACGAAAGTGTTTGTGATTAATTTCTTATCTTGCCTATCGGAGATATAAAATCTCGAGCCAATTATTTCAATTGTTCTCAACACGATAGAAACAGCAAGATCAGATCACGCAACTACAAAGATAATAGTTGGGTCTGGCTTCACAATCCCAATGAAGTCTTCAAGTCGTTAACCTACAGGGTCTTGAGAAGAAACCTAAGGTTAAAGAAGAATCGACTCTAGTTATGCAACTAGTAACACACATGAGGTGTGGGGATTAGGTTTTCCAGTTGCTAGAGTTCTCCTTTACATAGTTTTCAAATCAGGGTTTGCAATCCAAGTTACCTTGGTAAGAAAGCATTCAATAATCACCGTTAGATGAAAAACCTGATTCAACCAAGCTAATATCTTTCAACCGTTAGATCGAACTTAGCTTGTTACGCACAAATGAAATGTACCCTCATTTAGGTTTATGTAACCGTACCTAAACGTGTACACCATGTTGGTTCACAAATAGTTAACCAAGGTTAGCCATATGATTACTCTCATATCAACCTTATTCATCTCAACCATAAATAGTTAAAATGACTCAAATGAAACTAGTTAAAGAGTTGTTCAATTGTTATAGAAAACACAATTGAAATCAAATCGGTTTGATTCACTTGAATCAATCATGAACATTATAGCCACGGTTTGAAAAGATTGCATTCCTTATGATTTAAATGTTTAAGTCCATGAACTAACCGATTTGACAAAGTAACCAGCTTAAGTATGTGTACGGGTATGCGTACTTAAGCAACCGGATTTGAGTTTGTTAAGTTTGCAAACTTAAGGTAACTAGTTTAGGAGTTTGTAATTCCCAAACTCAACTGATATTTTCGGTTCGAAAACTTCCGCCAGTATGCGTGCGGGTACGCATACTTATCTCGTCTCCTTCACCAATTTGGTATACACACATATGCATACACTTGGTTCCGGTTTGTGGATTTATACACTAATGTGCGAACACACTATATATGCTTATATCCAAACATGGTTACATTATCAACTCTTTATTTCAATCATTGAAACATTCTTCTATAATGACAATAGCCGTTTTCACACACTATTAGCATCAAAGAAATTTTCAAGATATTGAAATAATCATTATCGAAACATTCCAAGCCTACATCAAATGATTATATCAAACAAACCATGTAAGATGTTACTCGAAAATTTTCTCATGATATAAGATGAACTTGGTCGAAGCGAAAGCTTACCAACACATATTTCGAAAAATATGTAAGCGAGATATACTCAGCTCGATATCTCAAATGTGTATAGAGAAAACTATATCGTAACACGACTTATATCTCAATATAGGAGATAGTAGAAATAGACTTTCCAAGTGATAGAAAAAAACACGATTGATTATTCTAACTTCTTCTTCTTTATAACTGTGAAAGAAAAAACTTTATTACAAACCAAAACTATGGCTGCACTCTTTCTTGAGTTTCTCTCCACCTGCTAACTTCTTCTTCTTAATTGCTTGAAAGAAAACTCTATTACAATCGATAACTGACTTCTCTCCCTCTCGTTTTCTCTACCTTTCTAGCCTACAAGTCTCCCCATTTTATATCGATGTAAACTTGCTGGAAAAGAATTAGAGCTATGAGTATTTAGAACTCATCTAAACTAGGAATCCAATCTAGTTAGGAAACCTCAAACTTCTAGGCCAAGTTATCAAACTTACACCTCTTCTAGTACCTTTTAGATACTCTAAACTAGGAATCCAATCTATTTAGGAAACCTCAAACTTCTAGGCTAAGTTAACAACTTACACCTCTTCTAGTATCTTCTAGTTACTCTCTAGCCGTAATATGGCTCAATTAAACCTAGACTAATGATTAGCCTCATCTGGCAGATTTAGCTGTCCCTCTGCTTCTGTTATTTGCTTGTGTGAATATAATCTTCACATTACTTAAGTTCTGTACATATAATATGCACATCCAACTATCTAGCCGTTGATACAGCTCTGTGAAGATAATCTTCACGTCACTCTTCTAGCCTTAATATGGCTCAACTTCTGGTACGATACTCTTGTATCATGGTTCCCCCATTTTAGGAAGCTGAAACTCCTGTGTAAGCTCTAAACTGAAGGTGGGAAAACCCAGTCTCCACCTATTCCTTGTTGAACCACCTTGCTTTACTTGGGTTAAAAACACATTACCCTCTATATTCCGCTTTAAAACTGAATTTCTAGCTCAGTTGTCTCGAGCTCATTCTCTAGTACTCTTGCGTAACATCCAGCTGACTTCCCACGGTCATAAACAAACCCAAATCTTCGCTTATAATACTGATCTTAGTTACACCAATAGCAAACATCGACTCTTTCTTCTCGTCTTTGGAATCTGAACATACTAATCTCTGATCATCATCTTTGTTTTGAAACCAGTGACCACCATATTTCTTTTCTTCTTTTCTCGATCAAAAACAAAACTCGTATCCCTAAAGATTCTAAGAGGCCATAAGCAATGAATGGTGTCCAACGTATCATAAGACATCTTTGTTGCTTTCCCACAATCGGACACAAAACCTAAAGTTTCTTTGTTGACTTCATACGATGGTAAGACAGCATCTACTGCCACCGTTTTCTTTTTATTGATGGTTACACACCCCTCCTGATGGGCACGGCTTATGCCATCAACATAAGATTTTCCTTCTTCACTAATTTGCTTTATCAAAGAAAATGCTACTGGATCAACGCCATGTATTTTACTAGCATCAGTAGTGACAACTTCAGAAAAACAAACATCAACTTTCTTTGATGATATGACATCCTGGACTTGGTGCCTCTTCTTGATCATGTCTGGATTGCTTTTCACCAACCTAGTAATGTTTTCCAAACCAAAATTCTGGCTGTCAGATGCAAAATTCCTCATTAAATCCAAATGACCCAACATCTCATGGTTGTTCTTACTGTTAACACATTGAAACGTACATGCCGCGTCGATTGTATGTGTTGAACTAGTTTTTCTTGGCATAATCTGAAAAATAGGTACACAAACCCGTCTACAGTTTTTCTTGCAGACATAGCATTCAGTTAGAGTGTTTTGGTACTACACAACCAAAAACCCAATAAAAACTTGTAGCATCATGACGACAACAGGAGTAGAAACAACTCTAGAGAAACCAACAAGAAATGGCAAACTTCTACAAGCCAGATTTGTTATTGCTAAATAGCCTCCATCTGGTGTACCATCTCCCTCCCCCGTTGTTGTGGGCCATGGCACGATAGTCTCCTTCAAGTAAGTACCAACGTCATGGTAGGCTATGATGTTAATTTTGAACTGTTCTACCAAATCATCTGTCACAGTATTCCTCCTGGAATTCAAGAAAATTCTTCCTCGAATTCGACTTGTATAATTTTCGGCACAAGTTTCCTGGTGACAAAATTTTCTCTTGTACCAGTCTGAATTCAAACTAATACTTTCTGCCATATATGAAACTTGAGTTCCATGACTGCCACTTTCGTAACATATTGATGGAATATTTAAACAATAGTTTTTTAAATCCCTCATCAACGTATTTCTCCTGGTGTTAAGTAAAATTCTCTCATGAATCTTACTTCTGTAATTTTCTGTACCAACTTCCTTGTGATAGTCTGATCTTAAACTAAGATTGTCAACAGTACATAAAGTTTGTATTGTATATCGATCTTGAGATTTCAAACTAAAATCATCTACCGCATATGTAGCTTGATTCTCATAAAATGAGTGAGTTTGGTTAACATGGGTACTTACGATTTCTGTACGTTCCTGCGTAACATGGTCGATACAACCTGATTGAAATAAAACTTCATCTTTCGCTCCCACGTAACCGTCTTCCTTGATTGAAGGATCAATACCAACAGTAGTAAAAAAATTGTGTCTTCAACTTTTGAAAAACTATCGCAAGGTTCTCTACAGATTTCTTCAATACTAACCTCTTCTTTATAAGAATTTATGACTTCCTTCTCTTCCCTAATAAGGGTATCAATAGCATCAGATGTAAAAACAACTCCGTCTTCAACTTCTGGATAGTTGTCTTCATCTTCAACTTCTCCTTTTTCTCTCTTTGTACTTTATTTTCTACGCTTAGGTTTTCATTTGACAGCACTTGCTTTCATGAACGCAACTAAGGTATATATTATATCTTGTATCTTTAGTTCAAGTTTAGCAAACTTGTCCACATATATTAGTTTCCTCTCGTCTTCTTCACTTCCCATCTTGGTTCTAATACTTCCTCTAGGTTCCTTGTGTCTGTTAAAACAACAGTATCTTCCCCTGATCGGGTACACTGAATTCGTGTTGAGTCCATGCACCACATCTAACCCTAGAAGTCAGAACGTGGCTCTGATACCACTTGATACGTAATCGATCAAGGGTACCTAGAGTCAGTGTTGTTTAATAGGAAATTAAGAAGAACGCAAAAAAAAAGATAATAAAATACAAAGAAAAAAACACGATTGATTCTTCTAACTTCTTCTTCTTTATAACTGTGAAAGAAAAAACTATTACAAACCAAAACTATGGCTGCACTCTCTCTCTCGAGTTTCTCTCCACCTGCTAACTTCTTCTTCTTAATTGCTTGAAAGAAAACTCTAATACAATCAATAAATGACTGCTCTCCCTCTCGTTTTCTCTACCTTTCTATCCTACAAGTCTCCCTCTTTTATATAGGTGTAAACTTGCTGGAAAAGAATTAAAGCTATGAGTTTTTAGAACTCATCTAAACTAGGAATCCAATCTAGTTAGGAAACCTCAAACTTCTAGGCCAAGTTATCAAACTTACACCTCTTCTAGTACCTTTTAGATACTCTAAACTAGGAATACAATCTAGTTAGAAAACCTCAAACTTCTAGGCTAAGTTAACAACTTACACCTCTTCTAGTATCTTCTAGTTACTCTCTAGACGTAATACGGCTTAATTAAACCTAGGCTAATGATTAGCCTCATCTGGCAGCTTTAGCTGTCCCTCTGCTTCTGTTATTTGCTTGTGTGAATATAATCTTCACATTACTTAAGTTTTGTGCATATAATCTGCACATCCAACTATCTAGCCGTTGATACAGCTCTGTGAAGATAATCTTCACGTCACTCTTCTAGTCTTTATATGGCTCAACTTTTGCTATGATACTCCTGTATCAAGAGATGATGGTGATGGTCAGTGGCAGGTAGTCAAAAAAACACAAGAATAAAGGTTCTAACATGGCTAACCCAATCAGTGCCAGAGATAATGGTCAAACCAATATTCCAAAATCAGGTCAGGTGAGGAAGTCTAAAAGTTACGGAAAAGATACTGGTGATAACTCAAAGCAGTATGACAGTTACAAGATTCTAAGCAGAAGCAGTGTCAATGCATTTTCAGTTATAGAAAATGAGGATTTAAATTTAGGGAAATTAATTGAGAATGATAGTGGTGATTTTGTAACTCCCATGAAAGAGATTAATGGGGCTGATAATGTGGCAATGAATGGAAATAATGGTGTTATTATTAATTCTGGGATTTCTGGTTATAAAGGGAAGAAAAGTGTTCAGAAGAATCATTCAATCATCTGCAAGATGTTCAGCAACATAATGCCTCTGGATTTATTTTCCCAAGCACCTCAAAACCTGTTTGTGGAAGAGTGGGTGGTGGAAGACCTTCTGGTGAAAAAAGCTCAAGAGGAGTTGTTGGAAATATAGAACAACCTTGTAGAGTTGATAATAGAGCAGGATACCAGGACGGATCAAGTGTTTCAGTTGATGGAAGAGGTGAATCAGCTTCAGAGACAAATAATGGCCGTTCTGCCCCAACTAGTTCCTGTACCAGATCAAGTGAACGTGAATGGAGTTTTGGCCAGAATTCGAAAGACATTGAGCCCAATCAAATTTCTCCTTCCAAGTGGCAACACAAGGATCCAATAGATTTTCTCGAGGAAGGGAAAGTAGGTCCAAGTTGCGTGTTAAAGACGTGGCTAGAAGAAAAAGTGTTAGAGACAATAATTCCACCATTAGTGGAGACCCCAACTCTTATAAGAAGCTCAAACGGTCTATTGAAGTTCGAGATGATGTTTACTACAAGATTGGATTTGGAGCAGGGGGTTCAAAGGATTTTCAAGACAAAATTCAATCCAATATTGAGGATGAATCAAGAAATGTTGCAGATGGAGAATTTGGTTCTTGCCAATAATACAATTGGAGGTAACTGCTCTTACACCTTCCTGTCTGGATTTAATATGAAGATATTAACATGGAATTGTAGATGTCTGGCTAGGCCATCTTTTAAGAGAGTGATAAAGTAGCTGATTAAGAAGCATAATCCAAGTATTGTAGCTCTTCTTGAAACTAGATCGACTGCGGATCATGCTAAGGAATTAGTTAAGAATCTTGGTTTTTCGAGTTCTATTATTATGGAACTGAAAAGACGAGGGTACCCAAATATAACTCAATCTAAAACTTTTCCACCTATAAGTCCTTTCTCCGAAAGTGATTGTCTATGGACTGAGTCGAGACAATACAACTAATCGGTTCACACTTCGTGTGATCGTCTATGGATACGAGATCGGGAGAATACGACAACAAGATAACTTGAGTGATTTCCTATGGATACAAGAACGAGACAATACAACAACGAAGTATGTTTGCTTGATAATAGGTTCGGACTTAACCAAACACAATAGGATTGCTATCAAGTAAATAGGAATTAACGTTTGTGTAATTTACTTTAAATTATAATAACAATAATTACAATTGCAGAAAATAAAAGTAAATTACATAGTAAGATTTTGTTAACGAGGAAATCGCAAATGCAGAAAAACCCCGGGACCTAGTCCAGAATTGAATACTCTCAGAATTAAGCCGCTATACAAAATTAAACCAACTTCGTACAGTTGAGACCAAGCAACTAAAACTATAGTTCACCTAGTTCCCTCAGTATCCCTGCGCCTCCAACTTGTAATAAGTCACGCACTTGGAACAATTCCTTTGGTTCGTATTCCAAACAGTAAAGGAACAACAAATCTGTTCGGTAACAACTCTTTTCAAACAACGTGATATGAGTTTGACAAAAGGCTCTTCCGTTTATCCCAATAAACTTCTTTGTCGGGTCCTTAGATCAATCTCTTCAACAACTACCAAAGTAATTGTTTATACTTATGCAATCAATACTATTTATCTATGAAGGATTTTAAGCTAAAATACGGTAGTTGAACCCTAATCAATCTCACACTGATTCAAGGTACAGTTGCGCTCCTTACGTCTCTGATCCCAGCAGGATACTACGCACTTGATTCTCTTAGATGATCTCACCCACAACCAAGAGTTGCTACGACCCAAAGTCGAAGACTTTAATAAACAAATCTGTATCACACAGAAATGTCTACGATAATAGATAAATCTGTCTCCCACAGATAAACCTATGAGTTTTGTTCCGTCTTATGATAAAATCAAGGTGAACAAGAACTAATTAATAACCCGGACTTATATTCCCGAAGAACAGCCTAGAATTATCAATCACCTCACAATGTTTATAATTGAGCAAATATTGCTCGTTTGTTGAATTACTGGTAACGTGACCAAATATTAATTAAAATATTGGTAACTGGACCGAATATTATATAATTAATTAATATGTTGATTGCTGGATTAACATGAAATTATTAGTGTTTAAACTTGCTCAAAATCATGATTTGCAGAGCATTTCAGTTTGAAACCCTAATTTTTGATCAATTGTTCGTCAATTAATGAATTACTGAAAATAAGTCACTGAGTGAAAGAGGGACCGACCACAAGGGATGATGAACGACCATGCGGTGCCAAAATGCTAGAGTGAGCATGTACCAGAATCCTTTGTTAACCGGTTGGTGAAAGAATGATGATTAAATGCCGGTTTCATCATTTATTAAAATGGTGCTCGTCTGAGTATTAGGTAAGAAAACCTCATTTATGGAGAAGTGAGGGACCGACCAAGAGGGCATCAAACCGGCCCTTGGTGGTCGTGGGACCAGCTGATGGTTAACTAGAGAGAAAAATGGTTGTTGTCAAAGAAAAACTCAATGAGTATTGCTGTGGTTAAATAGATACGGTGATGTGAAGGATTTTAAGCTAAAATTGATAATCGAAACTGACACAGTAAAGCTGTGAGAATGGAAGCTGCTTTTGTAGATCTGAGAAGGAGATCGAGATGGGTTTAGTTGTGTAATTTGAGAAGAAATGTAGAGAGGAATTGAAGCTAAGAACAACACAAGAGATGGGTTAAGCTCAGATTTGAGTTTGGACTGATTTGCTGGTGGTGTTTGTTGATGAAGAAGACACGGATTAATTGGTGGTCTGAGCTTGGTGATTTTAGGGATTTAAGACTCATTCTCGAAGGCAAGAAAGGGGATCCGATGTTACAGAAAGATGAGGTTTCTCTACGAGTTTAAAGTGAAGCTGGATGGGTTAATTTGGTAGAGAACAAGGGTTTGTCGGATTATTGGTTTTGATGGTGGATTCTGTTATTGAAGAACATTTAGTTTTGTGATGGATTTGCTGGTCTTGTTAGCAGATTTGAAGTGCAGAGAAGAACAAAATGGGGTTGTTCCTGAATTCCAGTTACTACAAAGCTCGGGGAACTGATGATGCAGAATGAGTGAACTGGGTCCCTAGATGTTTGTTAGGATGCAGGGTTGAGTTGAATTGCAGGAAAGGCAATGGCTCCATCGCCAGTGTGTTTTGTTGTTGCAATGGTTATGGAACTGAATCTATGTGGTGTTTGTTGGATAGCCTGAGATAGAAGCAAGAAACGAAGCTAAGCTATTTCCGCTGATGTCTGGTGCTAGTGAAAGAGAAAAGTGGAGATTTCGAAAGTGGTGTCAGCTGTTGCAAATGTTGATGAGGAATATCTGCTGCCAAGAACAAGGAAGAACGAAAGCCAAAGCAATAAAACGGTGTTGTTGCAGCTGAGAGTGAGATGATGTTGTATTTGATTGTGTAGTGATGCAGGTGATGGATGTGTATGAGATGAATGGAAGTACAATGATAGTTGTGGCCTGAATAGATTACTAAAATGAATAGATGGATGTTAGGACAGGGAATGTGAGCATGGGCTAGCTGTTGTTGGTACCTGTCTTAATAGAGAAGAGAAGCGGCTTAAGCAGTTGAAGCGAAGAATTGCAGCTGCAGGTGGTTGAGCTCATGAATCAGGTTTTAATGGTTCTATGCTGAGAGATTGCAGTTAAAGCTATGGGAAATTGAAGGTGCGGTGATGAGCATTTGGAGATGAATTGCAATGTGAAAGTGAGCTGGAGTTAGGATTGAAATGCCACAGGAAGTGGTGTTAAAATATGGCTGTGCAATTGCAGGGACTGAGATGTTGAGAATGTCAAATGGTTAAGTTGATATAGCTTAGTGCTAGGAACTGGTGGTGTTTATGAAGTACAGTTGCAGGTTGGAGTTGGGACTGTATTGCAGGTTGATTTGATATGAAATTGCAGGTGGAGTTACTGAATTGCAGCGGTGACAGATCTGTTGCTTTGATGACTTGCAGAGGAGGAAGTGCAGCATTGATGATGAAGCACTATCATGGTGCAACAGTGGGTTGTCCTGGCAAGATGGCCTGCAAGCTTAAGCCATGACAAGTTAGACCCTGACTCAGTTGAGTTGTCTTGACTCAGAGCTGACTCCTTTGACCGTTATGTTTGACCGGTGACCGGGTGGACTTTGCCGGTCACCTGAGCTCTTTTCCGGTCACTTCTCCGGCCAAGTTCCGGCCATTTTACCAATTTTCTTGCGATCACTTTTGGGGTATATTTTCTACATGGGTATTTTCACATATGGACTTGGTGGACCACATTGGATATGGGCTTTTGGAGGATTGACCTAGTTTTGGAAAGAGGAAAGACTACAAAAAGGAAAGTTTTTTACAACTTTGAATCACGTATTTTTCTACTTGGAGTTTTGGAGAGCAGCGACGAGGGTTTGCTTTCATTTATTTTTCGTCTTCTTCATTTCATTATTGATTATGATTATGATGAACTCAAAATCTATGAGTATCTAAATACAATTATTGGTTATGGGATAAAGTTGATTTCACAACATGATATTGTTTCAATGAATTAATTTTGTCTCAACTTTATTGTTTATGATTCATGGTTTATATTGTTATATGATTTGATTGTTTGTTTGGTTGAGTTCGGAATCAATCCGATTTGCATTCATTTCTAAATCTATATTAGGGTTTTTCAATACGAAAAAGTTGTTTATCCCTGATTCTAACTAGCGTAATTGTGGGTAGTGCTTGTAGTGATATATCCTACTAGTCACAAGTGAATCATAACCTTCGTTAAAACAGATTAGTGCTTTTAAACGTTCGTTTGCATTGATAAGTTTTATTCCATTGAACTTAGTGCTTTTAGGGAGTTAAACTTAATTGTGCTTTTACAACTTAGGTTGCTTTCTAGGAAGAATTCACATATACATCTTTTAATGTGGTTGTGATGAAATCAGGGAATTAGCGGGATATACTTGCAATCAAGGTATCCTAGGACTTTTAGTAAATGAGAGATTAAAATATCAATTCTAATAATTGGTAGAAATACATGTTTGTGAATTATACTATCCCGTGACCAATATCTGATTCTTATTGATTATTTTCATATTTTGTTGCTTTCAATTAATTTTATTGCTTTGCTAAAACAAAAATCCCCCCTTGGTTACTAAGAAACTGAAATTTTATAACAACAAAAGCCTCTCTGTGGGAACGAACTCCTTCTTACCACATACTTCATTTAAATTTAGTTGAGTAAGAAAGTGAAATTATTTTTGACGCATACGACAGCGATCATTAAGCCCTCTCAATAAACAATTATGTAGGAGGACCGCCCCATCGTTCTTCTATGTAGAGGGGGGTGTATCTATGTAGTCAGGGAACAACGAGTATCGCCGGCGTCCTGAAGGCGTTAAGCCCTCTCAACAAACAATTATGTAGGAGGACCGCCCAATCATGTTACTCTACATAGATGGCATGATGAAATGCGTAGCATCGAACGCTTAGCTAGTGGGAGGCCTTTCGAGAAACATATTCATCATGGCTCTGAGAGGAACTCGATCAGAGATCCTGAATGATTCACGGATCATAAAATATGAATCGTCACATGCGTTCCTGAAGTCGGGTCAGAAACATGTAGTATCATGATTTTACGATTTTGACCTTTGTCGAAAATCCACCATCAACATTAAGTCCCATGCTTAGTGAGGGGCAGTCATGTTTCGCAGTAATCATTAGATGGTGATTTTCCAGTCGACGAGATAAGCAGTTGAACTAGGTCGTACAAAGGTATTTTCAGAATCCTATATTTGCTCCAATGGTGTTATGTACGAGCAAATGCTCAGGTAAGGACCCTGATAGTATGATAGAGCGTCATCCCGTGAGCACAGAGAGATGAGGCACTACTGATTTGGACGATCGGGCATCCTATTTTGGTCGGTTTAATGTTTGCGGGCCCGAGCCCAAAAAAGGAAATCCATGTTTTATAGGTTTTTGGAGATAAATTTGATATAAAAGGGGAGAAGCCCTAAAATATTATTTCTTCTTGACCGAGTAAGAACATCCCTCTCTTCAACACTTCACACGAGTAGTAGCAGGAGAAGGAGATTTTCCGCCGGATTTCATTCGCCGCCGACCGTTACCGACCACCGTCTTCCGGCCGGTGCCGACCAGGTAAGTCCGGATTTTTTTTTCTGTGTATTATTCATGAGTTGTTCGAAAACAAAATTTCATAGGTATACATGCATGTGTAGGTTTTATGAAAAATTGTTTTAGCAAATACACGCCCGTTCGTTCGTTAGTTTAAGAAACGAGCAAAAATCCCTAATATGAAAAAGATACATAAATTCTTGAATAGACATGATTTAGTTGCAGTAGAGACGATTTTGTTTATGAGGTTTCATAAAAATCAAAATTTTACTTCAAACCATGAACTTTCACGCAAATACCTTTGGGAAACGTACATTCGTAGTTAAAGTAATAAACAATAATCCTAAGATATTTTTGAAATAGACCTGCACTTCATGATAAAATTTTGTTTGTGAACTTTCAAAATTTTATTTGGAATATGTGGACCTTTACAAAAATAGAAAATACCCTCGTTTCACAGGAAAATGCTCGTTTGAGTGAAACAAAAGATTTTTTATTTTTCTAATAATAAATCACGTAAATTTATTTATTTTTATTTATTTTTTTTGAGTTTACGTGAGTTATTTTTTGTTTATAATTTTTTTTTGCAAAATCCATGTAAAATCAAGTTTTCAGCAATTGCTAGAAGTAAACAATTTTTGATACAATGTTGCTTGTATGGATTTTGTGATTTGTCAGTGTATGCACAAAGCTAACAAATGTTCACCTAGCGAGAGATTTTTCCGAAAGCCTTTGACAGATTTTTCTGGATGGGCAAGACATATGCTGGGTTACAACCGTGTAAGAAACATGCTGGATCGTGCACAGGTGACACGAGCCATTCAAGCAGCTGGAGAGTTAGTCATCCATCACGATATACGAGGTTTGGTGGCTTTGCTTGCTCGTTGGTGCATTTCTAATCATACTTTCATATGCAGATGGGGAGAATTTGCCATCACCTTGGATTATGTAGTCGCTTTATTGCATCTCCCGATTACTGGTAATTTCCCTGGAGAGCTCTCGGTCGATGAAACTGCAATGTCTGACATATTGAAAGCCACGATGCATGATTTCAACAAGTCACCCAAGTTTTGCTATGCTCGATGGTTGAAGCACTGGTGGCCGAGAGATGGAATTCCTGAAGAACCCGTCGATGGTACGTTAACCATTGTTGTTTTCTTATGCTTGTGGCTCTCCAGAGACGTTCTCGAGGATAGTGGACATTTGTTGAAGCCATTTGTGATTCCTTTTGCTATTATAATGGCTAAAGGTGAGAAACTTCCTATTGGTAGTCTGTTCTTGGGCTCGCTGTTCGCCAATTAAGACTCCTTATTCATAGACTCCAGCGTTTCTAACGGCTTCATGAAAGTTGAAACATTTTCTAATACGATGTTTTTCCAAGCTTTGGTGTGGGAGCATTTTGAGAATTATGCTCTGATTCCTCGTAGCGTCTTGCAAGGACCAAGTGTTGACACTCGTCATGCTTTCCTTGAGAAAGATAATGCCATGATTATGCGGTAGTCTACAAAGAAACCAAGACACAATGCACGTCTCACCAGCGTTTTGGACATCGAGTCTGAGTTTAACTTTCGCCCCTGGGTGTCGGTTCCTTTTCTCTTCTCACAATTGATCACTTTCAATGCTGCTGAAGAAAACGTCACATTGAAATCTGGCATCAGTCTGAGTGATGGAGAGAAATATTTCATACTGAGTTGCAATCCTGGTTATTTAGTGTCAATAATGCATGGAAAGTTTCAGGTGGAAGAATACAACATCGACAGAGCATCTCGACAAATAGGTCTCGATCAATGTTCTCCAGGTGATGCGCGTCGTTTACACAACAAATTAATTAACTTCTTTCCACACAATTAACTGGTAATATAATGCCAAAGAGTTTGTTCTCACGAAGAGTAGGGAGTTTTTAGGTGTTAAAAAGTAACCGAAAGGGGGGGTTTTAGATTTTTTAATCAAAGTAACTAATTAAAGAAATAATAAAGCTTTGTCGTAAACAATAATAAGAAAGATGACCATGGAATCCTTCGCCGTCACTGAACTGAAACTTAATCGAATACAAGTTTATCTATTGTTGAATTTATATTGTTACCAACCGCAGAATAACAATAAGCTATGCTATCCCCCGGATTCCTGTTGTCACTGGATACGGAAGCGCTTGACTACCAGTTTCTATCCAACTAACCACCAAGAATAAGCTCTCAAGGTGTAGATTAATCGAATGCTTTACACTATGTGAATCAGGTTGAACCTAGCATCAGAAGCATAGGCTCGGCCCGCTTACTAGTGTTATCTTTATACACAATTGCTTAACAGAATCCCTCTGTTAGCTCTTGCGATTTACTACTTGTGTAAGGAGTTGATGTGACAATTACACGTATCACACAACCCATTTCAGGGCCGACAGAACCTTACCCTTCCCCGTTCTCTCTATCTAATCAGTACGGCAGTCAACAGCTCGAGCGACTACTCATCTGTTCATCGTCATCTTCTCTGTCGAGCTAGTCTTCTCCATCACAGTTCATTGAAACAAACCATCTCCGATCAATCACCGATGATAACTTCATCACTGCGATCATGAATAGAAGCAACCAACTCGACATTCATTCTCCTGTTATTACTTGATTTCTATCCTCCAGCATCATCATTCCCTCTTCGTGTTCACTGCCATCATCGACTGAAGCCTATTTGACACCTATTATTTCTTCACCTTGAACTACATCATCATCTCCAAGCTCGGGTTCAATAGCAGCAACCAATAATCCACTGCCAAACTCGGGTATGACTGATTTATCGAAATCAGGCTAGTACCCATGCTTTGTACCACCTTCAGTAACCCAATAACAATCACCATTATCATGATCTTTCTCCATTGATAACTATCATGATCATCAACATCAAGAACAGCCGCAACAACACGAACTGAAGCTTTCATTTCGTATAAAGAAGAAGATGAAAATGTGCCCTGAGTAAATAGGCAGGGTGCCTTTAGTATGCTTGAATTACGGCTTCCCCCAAGTAAAAGTTCTGACTCCCTTTAGTAGGGCCTTTGAAAATGGTAGCCCCTTATCATATTGGATGCCCCTTAACGTTCGAATGGGGTGCCAATAGCATTTCCCTTTAGGATGACCATTTTTCCCTTTTAGCCTTCCAAGTTCTTGTTTTGCTCATAACTTCTTCATACGGACTCAGAATGATTCCGTTCTTTCGCCATTGCCTTCGTCTTCTCGTCCTCTACACTTGAACGAGTCCCAGTTGGTCTTTGGACTTTATCCACTTGTAGCTAGCTTCTTTCCTTGCACAATTAAGTGCAAATTCACTTCTTTTGGATGATTTACCTAACAAAACACAAATAAGAGAAAACAAGCGTAATATACAATAATTTGCAGGAAAACCAACAAATACTAGCATGGAATTGAAACCAAATATATGTGAAATACGCACTTATCAAATTCCCCCACACTTTCCTTTTGATATTCCTCGAGCAAACTAAACTAAACTACAACAACTCCATTTTGCCGAGGATACGGTTGCACTTAGCATGTGCAACAGGCCTTTAAACCCCTAAGTGTCTCTAGTGGACGAGTTATAGTCTCGTGAGGGCTTAAGAGAGGTATACCCACAAAACCTACTCAAACTTCAAAGCGTTCCAGCTTCCCGAGCATCCAAAGAGATATGAGGACATAGAGTTTCTGCATGCTAGTAATAAGAAGTTAGAAATACCAAAGAACATATTCTCATTCTTAAATGTTGAGTGAGAAATAACCACACCATAATGAGAGAACACGTGTTTGAGAGCGATCAATAAGCATTTCTCCTCGACTTTTGCCTCACCAATAGGGTTTTATGATAACTGCACTCAATAAGACGGCTTTTTTATGGGTCTCACATGTGTGCAGGTAGGAATGAAGAAAGAAATCCTACACACGTTGAATGGTGGGAAGGAAACCTTCCGAATTATTTCTGGAGACCCCACAAGATCGTGGAAAATAAAAAATCTGTTTCTGATGATCTCTAAGAAAGGAAATCAACCACTATATTAAGTATGGGAGTACTTACCACCTTCACATCCGATCGGCAGTGACGAAAGCACCACTCTCACAGCATCCAATAGAAACGTAGACTTCAGCTCGTCTTCTTGGTCTTCGGTCTTCAACGGTTGATGATAAACTCTTGAACTTCGTAAAACTTTGACAATTTGTAACTCTTTTCCTATAGTTCTTGTTGCTTGAAACTTCTTTATATATTTTTCTTCCCCTTTTTGTATTTTTTTTTTTTTGTTTTTTTCTTTTCATTATTTTTTTTTAACAAAAAGATTGCAACTAAAAAATAAATAAAAATGAAATCAAAATTAGCATGGCCATGAAAGAAGTACTTTACCACTTGGATCTTTACAACTTGTATTTTCTTCAATATCATAAACTCTAATAATTTTCATCTTTTGATTTTCTTCTCTCTTGTAATAAGTCTTGATACTTAGATATAGAATTCCGCTCCTTATTTGTAAGTCTTCAACATGTATATAAAAATCTGCTCATTGTCTGTTGCTTTACTTGGATATAAAATTTGCTCTTCCTTGTACTGTTGCTTGTAAACCTCAAACGTCTTTGATCGCTATTGTAGGCGTCAAAAATAATTACACTTTCTTACTACTCAAAATATATAATGAAGCAAGGGCAAGAAAAGATCGTTCCCACAGAGAGGATTAGGTTGTCAATATGTTTCGGTTTCTTATGGCAAACAAGGGGGGATTTTATGTGGCTAAACTAACATAAAAGTAAATAAAAACATAAAAAAGAAAATCAAATAAGATGAGAATATTGGTTAAGGATTTCATTTTCAGTCACAAACATGTTCTTGTCTTAATAACTAGAATTGATATTTAATCTCTCATTATCAAAGGCCCTAGGATATCTTGATCGCAAGAATATCCCGCAAATCTCCTCTTATCATCAACAAACACATTAAAAGATGTGAATATGAATTCTATCTAAGAGAACAACCTAACCTGTAAAAGCACTAATCAAGTTTAATTCCCTAGATGCATTAAGTTCTATGAAATCATGCCAATCAAAGCAATCGAACGTGTAAAAGCACTAATCCGATTTAACAAAGGTTATAATTCACTTGTGACTACTAGGATGCATCACTACAAGCAATACTCACAATTATGTTACTTGCAATCAGAAATTTATCACTTTTGCGTGTAATAAACTCTAATCTAGCAATAAAGATGAAAGCAAACTCAATCGATTCGCGACTCGACTAAACAAGCATTCAAATCATGTAACAATATTAATGGTGAATCATAAACGATAATATTGAGACAAAACTAATATATCAAACAAGGATTCATGTTATCTGAAATTTAACTAATCCGTAACCAATAATAAAATTAAGCACTCATGTTAAAGGAGTTCATCACAAGAAGGAAGATAAAATCTATCATGTTGTAAACCCTAAAACAAAAGTAGAAGTGAAGATAAGATCCTCCCTAAAGATATAAGGGTTGTTTTCTTTTATAAGCTTCCTCACGTGAGAAATAGCTGCTGAAATGCCAAGTGGGCCACACAAAAACTGAATAGGTCCAGCCCATCCATCATCAATGGCTTGTCAGTCCGCTGGAACTGACAGCCTATGTCTCCTTATATTCAGCCAAATTTCCTTCCTGCCTTCAGTTTCATGTCCGTCTCTGAATTCACAACTTCAATATCTTTCCCTGAAGCAACAACCAACATCAAGAAACTCCAACTGTAAGCAACAACTCAACCCATTTGCACCATTTCTTCCATTAAAGACCCAAGCCATTTCAACTGCAATCCTTGCTCTCTTCCTGGTTCAACAAGAACAGCATTAACTGCTCACCAACCATCAATAACAAACATGACTGCAGCTTCTCTGTCCATCCCATAATTCCATCTCCAACTCACTTCATTAACATCACAGAATCCCCTCATTCAGATCATCATTACTAGCCTGTCCACCTTGTAATCTGCTACCAACTAACCTTTCGCAACAACATCATTATAGCCTTCTGCAACTCAAATCCACAGCATCAACATCTGTCCTGCGGCATCTCAGTTCTTCTCAGTACCAACAAACACCATCTGCAGTTCAATTTCACTTGCGAATTCTCCATCGCATGCAGTTTCATACCACTATTGCCTCTGCTTGCTTCTCGAACTAGTATTGCTTCAGCTTCATAATGCCTGCTCAATGCTCCAGCCCTGTAACTCCAACTATTGCAATGACCAGCAGATGTACCTGTCTCTCAACCAACACCATTCTACTAACACCAGTTCAGTGTTCAATCACCTATAAATTCAGCTCAGTAGCAGCTGCACGACACATTCAAATATCAGTACATACCAAACACAGGCCGCACTTCCTGCAGTTTGTACACACCTGCAGTCGCAGACCTGCAATACCAGCCAATAGACCAAAATCCTCATACACCACCTGCAACTGCACAAACCTCATTCTGCTCATATACCACCGTGAGCTACAACCACCAACAATGGCTCAATACCATCTATAATTCTAAGTACCAGAACCATCTGAGACTGCAACCATTCTTGCAGTTCAACCCCTACATATCTCGACAGCATCAACTCATACCCTGTGTTGTTCTTGCTCAAATGCAACTACCAGCACCAATTCCCATCAGAACTCAGTCACACACAAACCAAAATCAAATCTAGGAACAACCCAATCTTCTTAATTCTTGCAATTTCCGGTTTCAATCTTCTGTGAAATTATACACAGCACCCATCTCTCCATCCAGACCATCACAAACTGTGAATCAGTAGCACCACATTCTTCTTCTTCTAATGCTGTAATTAATCCAACTAGAACCCCACCTGAATTACCATCGAGCTCAAACCCATTCACCAGATGAGTCATACCCATCTCTATTCATCAACACAACTGCTGATTGCTTCATTACAGAGCTTCAAAATTTCACCCAGCAGCAGCAAAACCAACGGAAACCCTAACTCTGAATCACCACAACTTAATCATTTCTTCCATTTATGTTCGCATCTCTTGTTCACAGCTCAACCTTGCTCAATTCACCACCATTACCGTCTCACAATCTCTGATCCACCCTTAGTCTCTCCCTTTTCTCTCGGATCTAGAGCAGCCTCAGGTGTTATTCTGACACCATCCCCTCTCTTTCAAGTGGAGGCATAGAAAAGAGATGATAAATGAGCGAGAGAAATCTCTCTCTAATTTAGGGTGAGTAATGATTGAAAACCCTAAAGTCACCCAGTGTTCTGGATATGGGCTGACCTGTTAATACTTGACTTGTCAGTTTCACGGAACTGACACCCTATTCTCTTTTCTTGTTCAGCAGTCAGTTCTAGGAAAATGACAGTTTAGTTTCCTGCATAACTCCTCTTTCACAACCTAGTCTGCTCCAAATATCGCCTGTGATTTGGCCTTTGTGCGCTTTTTGCTCCAAATGAATGATTTTTCCTTCTTTTTCTCCCAATGACTTCATTGCACCTAATGAACTCAGATTCACACATAAGATACATAATTCACAAGAAAAATAGCAAAGAAAGCATAAACAATAGATAAATATCAAGGTGTTTACAACACCTATCAAATTCCACCACACTTAGACTTTGCGGGTCCTCAGGCAAATCAAACAAAACAATTCTAAAACATACATACAACTCCGTGTCGTCGAGGCTATGGTCACACTTAGCATGTATAACAAGCCTGTAGACCACTAGGTGTCCCTAGTAGGCGAGTTTTAGTCTCGTGAAGGTTTATAAGAGGTATACCTACAAAACCTACTTTCCAACTTACTAGTTCTCCGAAATGATAGTATCCAACGCGCTAAGAAGACATAGAGATTCTGCACACTAGTAATAATAAGTTAGACACATAAATGAACACAATCTCATCCTTAAAAGTTGAGAGATAAATAACCATCCCTTATCGAAAGAAATTCGGGTTCGGAGTGATCGAAAGTCTCGACTCTGCCTCACAAGAAAGGGTTTTATGAAGTTGCTCTCAACAATAAACAACTTTTTTATGGGTCACACATGTGTCCGGGTAGGAATGAAGAGAGAAATCATGCGACACCTTGAATGGTAGGAAGGCAAAAAACCTCCGAATCGTTTTGAAAACCCACATCTTTTATCATTTTGAAAACCCTTTTTTTCCTGACGATCTCTAAGAAAGGAAATCAACCACTTATAACGAAGGTGGGAATATGCTTACTTACCTCGTTATCCGTTCGACGTGCAGTTAGTACCACTCTCACAACATCCATAGAAACGTCTTCAATCTTCAATCCTTGTCTTCATATTCATCTTCGGTCTTCAACTGTCGATGATAACTCTTGAACTTCGTAGAATCTTGACAATGTGATCCTTTCCTCTAATTTACTTGTTGCTTGAAATTTCATTATGGATATTTCTTCTTCTATTGGATTTATTGAAAGAACACAAATTAAAAATGAACTAAACAAACCAAAATATGATGCAATGAATTTTTCTTGTCTTTTTTTTTTCCCTTTTTTTTTCTTTTCTTTTATGAGACAAGAAAAATAAGTTAAATATATAACGAGAACAAAATAATAATTCTAGTAATGAACCTAAAGAAATTTTCTCTTGTCTTTTTTATTCTTTTTTTTTGACAAGGGACCTAGCATAGTGATGACCATGTCCCATGTTTGTTTGTTTTCTTGTTTTGTTTTTTTTTTAGACAAGAGAAAATAATACAAATACAAAATAAAGATAAAATAAAAATGCAAGTACAAAGTCCATGGTGTAAGTACTTTACCGCTTGATTCTTCACAACTTGTATGTCTTGATATCATAAACTTCTTGAACTCTCATCTTGATAATCTTCGCTCTTGTACAATAGTCTTCAACTTGTAAAAATTTTGCTCCTTGTCTTGTTGCTTCACTTGAATCTGAAATCTGCTCATTTCTGTACCGTTGCTTGTAAACCGTGAACGTCTTCAACTTTCCTTCAAATTTGTGATGCTCCTCTTGTTCATGATGATGGTGTTTCTATGGACCTATTGGTGTAGAGAGAGATAAAGTGGATGGTGCTAACTGCGGACAAGATTACAAGTGATATGTAAGTTAGCAATTCGATGTCACCATCATGATTGATAAAATAGCACTCAAGAGATCAAAGTAGTTCTTCTATTGGTGGGAGATTGGGTAGCTCACTATTCTACCCGGAGTTTACGTACGGTGACACACACTCTAAAAGCACATATTTAGACACGTACAAAGAATTGAAGGTCGGTGCCTCTCATGATGTAACATGGGTACTCTCCACTATAGGGGACCACAACTCTAATACCGAATTCATTCTGCACCTCATTTGCCACTGGCATGGTTAAATACAACTTTAACTCTCATACAAGTAAGAAACCCGATCACGTTCTCTGTCATCTCTAAGTTCAGTCACTCTTCTGAGAATCTCGATGTAATCTTAGCGACATGTATACTATGTGACTCTAAACTAACCACAAGTTGGAGTTTTTTTATTCACTATTTTACACAAAAGTTGAAAATTTCATGAAAATTTTACAATGCAAATGCTTAACCACCCCCCACACTTAAACTTTACATTGTCCTCAATGTAAATTGAGTCATCCAAAGTAAGTCAAGGTGGGAAATCTTATAATGATATCCAACAAGAAATCATAAAAATTAAATTCAAGACAAGAAAAAATAAGAGATAAGAGATACAAAACCAATGGATTTCCTCCCCTTCAACGCTTGGTTTAAAGTCGTCAGCCCGACTAGCAAGACGAATTCCCCATACACCAATAATCTGAAAAGTTGAGGATCCTTCCATGTAACCTGTTTTGCAAACACTCGCTTCACACAAATATTAGTACGAGAAAATAGAAGCGAAGCTATCAACCGATAAAAGTTTCTCCCACACTTATTCTTATCCACACTTGGAAGTGTATAAAGAATATAGGAGTCAGGAACTTCCACAGTTTCTTGTTCCAAAACCTGCATAGTTTGAGAATCAAAGGTTTCTAATGGCTGATATCGAGAAACAAAGTCATCTAACAATATTCTCGTAGCACACACATTCAAGCCAATAAGAGGTAAAGGATAAATATTAATATGCAAAGGGTTAGAAAAACCTTGCATCTCTTGTATTATAGCATCCTCTTCATCCTTAGAAAATTCAAGTGAATTACTTACCTCTTGTACATCGTGGTCCTCTATCGAAATTTGCAATAATTCTTCATTTGTTTCTTCCTTAACCAAAGTCTCGACATCAACATCTTCATTATAATCTTTTGCATGCTCAATTTGATCTTCCACAATATTGGTCAAATCGGTTTCATTCTCAACATACTCCACCTTGTTGTTCGGCACATACTCTTTTGCGGATGCAATTTTGTCCATAAGGAACTTTTTTAGAACACTCATTGCATCATTCTCAAGCTCTACCTTTTGAATAGGTTCTTGATCATTATAAATATCAAGGCTTGAGTAAGCTACATATGTGTCATCATATTCCTCTTCGTCTTGATCCCAAAAAGATTCCGTAGTACACCTTTGGGTTATGTCACCATGAGTTGCTTCAAGCAATGTATCTTCACAATCATTGTCACTTTCATAGTTAACATAAGATGGTTTATCGCTGAATTTAATGTTGCTAATCTCAAACTCATCCTTTTGAATAGGCGAATGATCATTATTAAGATCAAGAGTTGAGTTAGCTACACAATTATCAACAAAAGTCCCCAAAGGTTGGACTTTTTCAATATTATCATCGATCAAATATTCATTACAAACCACAGGCACATTAGAATAGTTATTGCTTTGAAAACAAAAATCTTCTTCATACCTTTCTTCCTTGTATTCATCAATGCTTCTTCGTAAGGTAAACATACCTTCACGAAGTTCTTGGAGTTGCTCGTTTGTAGTATCTTTATCTTTTTGAAACTCTTGTCGTACAAAGTCGGAAAATTTGTCTAACAAGTTAGAGACTTGTTGTTCACGAGCATAAGAATCCTCCAATCCTTGTGGTTATTCGCACACATAACCGTCATAAGGTTGTTGATATGTATGAGGACCACAATATTCCGTAGGATATTAATCATAATCAATGAATTGGTTTTGACTGTACACATGGGATGGTTGGTAATTGTCATATTGTTGAGGTTGGAATATGTATCCATTGTTCAATATGCTCCGTCCATTAAAATTGGTACCTGAAACATGATTCTCAAAACAAGGTCAAAAACAAGAAAATAAAAACAAAAACAAAACTAAAACCAAACAAACAAAAAAAAAGAAACCAAAAACAAGTGACAACCGCTGCCTCCCCGGCAGCGGCGCCAAAATTTGATCGCTGTCGTAGGCGTCAAAAATAATTATACTTTCTTACTACTCAAAATATATAATGAAACAAGGGCAAGAAAGGATCGTTTCCACAAAGAGGATTAGGTTGTCAATATGTTTCGGTTTCTTATGGCAAACAAGGGGGGATTTTATGTGGCTAAACTAACATAAAAGTAAATAAAAACATAAACAAGAAAATCAAATAAGATGAGAATATTGGTTAAGGATTTCATTTTCAGTCACAAACATGTTCTTGTCTTAATAACTAGAATTGATATTTAATCTCTCATTATCAAAGGCCCTAGGATATCTTGATCGCAAGAATATCCCGCAAATCTCCTCTTATCATCAACAAACACATTAAAAGATGTGAATATGAATTATATCTAAGAGAACAACCTAACCTGTAAAAGCACTAATCAAGTTTAATTCCCTAGATGCATTAAGTTCTATGAAATCATGTCATTCAAAGCAATCAAACGTGTAAAAGCACTAATCCGATTTAACAAAGGTTATAATTCACTTGTGACTACTAGGATGCATCACTACAAGCAATACTCACAATTATGTTACTTGCAATCAGAAATTTATCACTTTTGCGTGTAATAAACTCTAATCTAGCAATAAAGATGAAAGCAAACTCAATCGATTCGCGACTCGACTAAACAGGCATTCAAATCATGTAACAATATTAATGGTGAATCATAAACGATAACATTGAGACAAAACTAATATATCAAACAAGGATTCATGTTATCTGAAATTTAACTAATCCATAATCAATAATAAAATTAAGCACTCATGTTAAAGGAGTTCATCACAAGAAGGAAGATAAAATCTATCATGTTGTAAACCCTAAAACAAAAGTAGAAGTGAAGATAAGATCCTCCCTAAAGATATAAGGGTTGTTTTCTTTTATAAGCTTCCTCACGTGAGAAATAGCTGCTGAAATGCCAAGTGGGCCACACAAAAACTGAACAGGTCCAGCCCATCCATCATCAATGGCTTGTCAGTCCGCTGGAACTGACAGCATATGTCTCCTTATATTCAGCCAAATTTCCTTCCTGCCTTCAGTTTCATGTCCGTCTCTGAATTCACAACTTCAATATCTTTCCCTGAAGCAACAACCAACATCAAGAAACTCCAACTGTAAGCAACAGCTCAACCCATTTGCACCATTTATTCCATTAAAGACCCAAGCCATTTCAACTGCAATCCTTGCTCTCTCCCTGGTTCAACAAGAACAGCATTAACTGCTCACCAACCATCAATAACGAACATGACTGCAGCTTCTCTGTCCATCCCATAATTCCATCTCCAACTCACTTCATTAACATCACAGAATCCCCTCATTCAGATCATCATTACTAGCCTGTCCACCTTGTAATCTGCTACCAACTAACCTTTCGCAACAACATCATTATAGCCTTCTGCAACTCAAATCCACAGCATCAACATCTGTCCTGCGGCATCTCAGTTCTTCTCATTACCAACAAACACCATCTGCAGTTCAATTTCACTTGCGAGTTCGCCATCGCCTGCAGTTTCATACCACTATTGCCTCTGCTTGCTTCTCGAACTAGTATTGCTTCAGCTTCATAATGCCTGCTCAATGCTCCAGCCCTGTAACTCCAACTATTGCAATGACCAGCAGATGTACCTGTCTCTCAACCAACACCATTCTACTAACACCAGTTCAGTGTTCAATCACCTATAAATTCAGCTCAGTAGCAGCTGCACGACACATTCAAATATCAGTACATACCAAACACATGCCGCACTTCCTGCAGTTCGTACACACCTGCAGTCGCAGACCTGCAATACCAGCCAATAGACCAAAATCCTCATACACCACCTGCAACTGCACAAACCTCATTCTGCTCATATACCACCGTGAGCTACAACCACCAACAATGGCTCAATACCATCTATAATTCTAAGTACCAGCACCATCTGAGACTGCAACCATTCTTGCAGTTCAACCCCTACATATCTCGACAGCATCAACTCATACCCTGTGTTGTTCTTGCTCAAATGCAACTACCAGCACCAATTCCCATCAGAACTCAGTCACACAAAAACCAAAATCAAATCTAGGAACAACCCAATCTTCTTAATTCTTGCAATTTCCGGTTTCAATCTACTGTGAAATTATACACAGCACCCATCTCTCCATCCAGACCATCACAAACTGTGAATCAGTAGCACCACATTCTTCTTCTTCTAATGTTGTAATTAATCCAACAAGAACCCCACCTGAATTCCCATCGAGCTCAAACCCATTCACCAGATGAGTCATACCCATCTCTATTCATCAACACAACTGCTGATTGCTTCATTACAGAGCTTCAAAATTTCACCCAGCAGCAGCAAAACCAACGTAAACCCTAACTCTGAATCACCACAACTTAATCATTTCTTCCATTTATGTTCGCATCTCTTGTTCACAGCTCAACCTTCCTCAGTTCACCACCATTACCGTCTCACAATATCTAATCCACCCTTAGTCTCTCCCTTTTCTCTCGGATCTAGAGCAGCCTCAGGTGTTATTCTGACACCAGCCCCTCTCTTTCAGGTGGAGGCATAGAAAAGAGATGATAAATGAGCGAGAGAAATCTCTATCGAATTTAGGGTGAGTAATGATTGAAAACCCTAAAGGCACCCAGTGTTCTGGATATGGGCTGACCTGTTAATACTTGACTTGTCAGTTTCACGGAACTGACACCCTATTCTCTTTTCTTGTTCAGCAGTAAGTTCTAGGAAAATGACAGTTTAGTTTCCTGCATAACTCCTCTTTCACAACCTAGTCTGCTCCAAATATCGCCTGTGATTTGGCCTTTGTGCGCTTTTTGCTCCAAATGAATGATTTTTCCTTCTTTTTCTCCCAATGACTTCATTGCACCTAATGAACTCAGATTCACACATAAGATACATAATTCACAAGAAAAATAGCAAAGAAAGCATAAACAATAGATAAATATCAAGGTGTTTAAAACACCTATCAAATTCCACCACACTTAGACTTTGCGGGTCCTCGGGCAAATCAAACAAAACAATTCTAAAACATACATACAACTCCGTGTCGTCGAGGCTACGGTCACACTTAGCATGTATAACAAGCCTGTAAACCACTAGGTGTCCCTAGTAGGCGAGTTTTAGTCTCGTGAAGGTTTACAAGAGGTATACCTACAAAACCTACTTTCCAACTTACTAGTTCTCCGAAATGATAGTATCCAACGCGCTAAGAAGACATAGAGATTCTGCACACGATTAATAAGAAGTTAGACACATAAATGAACACAATCTCATCCTTAAAAGTTGAGAGAGAAATAACCATCCCTTATCGAAAGAAATTCGGGTTCGGAGTGATCGAAAGTCTCGACTCTGCCTCACAAGAAAGGGTTTTATGAAGTTGCTCTCAATAATAAACAACTTTTTTATGGGTCACACATGTGTCCGGGTAGGAATGAAGAGAGAAATCATGCGACACCTTGAATGGTAGGAAGGCAAAAAACCTCCGAATCGTTTTGAAAACCCACATCTTTTATCATTTTGAAAACCCTTTTTTTCCTGACGATCTCTAAGAAAGGAAATCAACCACTTATAACGAAGGTGGGAATATGCTTACTTACCTCGTTATCCGTTCGACGTGCAGTTAGTACCACTCTCACAACATCCATAGAAACGTCTTCAATCTTCAATCCTTGTCTTCATATTCATCTTCGGTCTTCAACTGTCGATGATAACTCTTGAACTTCGTAGAATCTTGACAATGTGATCCTTTCCTCTAATTTACTTGTTGCTTGAAATTTCATTATGGATATTTCTTCTTCTATTGGATTTATTGAAAGAACACAAATTAAAAATGAACTAAACAAACCAAAATATGATGCAATGAATTTTTCTTGTCTCTTTTTTTTTCCCTTTTTTTTTTTTCTTTTCTTTTATGAGACAAGAAAAATAAGTTAAATATATAACGAGAACAAAATAATAATTCTAGTAATGAACCTAAAGAAATTTTCTCTTGTCTTTTTTATTCTTTTTTTTTGACAAGGGACCTAGCATAGTGATGACCATGTCCCATGTTTGTTTGTTTTCTTGTTTTGTTTTTTTTTTAGACAAGAGAAAATAATACAAATACAAAATAAAGATAAAATAAAAATGCAAGTACAAAGTCCATGGTGTAAGTACTTTACCGCTTGATTCTTCACAACTTGTATGTCTTGATATCATAAACTTCTTGAACTCTCATCTTGATAATCTTCGCTCTTGTACAATAGTCTTCAACTTGTAAAAATTTTGCTCCTTGTCTTGTTGCTTCACTTGAATCTGAAATCTGCTCATTTCTGTACCGTTGCTTGTAAACCGTGAACGTCTTCAACTTTCCTTCAAATTTGTGATGCTCCTCTTGTTCATGATGATGGTGTTTCTATGGACCTATTGGTGTAGAGAGAGATAAAGTGGATGGTGCTAACTGCGGACAAGATTACAAGTGATATGTAAGTTAGCAATTCGATGTCACCATCATGATTGATAAAATAGCACTCAAGAGATCAAAGTAGTTATTCTATTGGTGGGAGATTGGGTAGCTCACTATTCTACCCGGAGTTTACGTACGGTGACACACACTCTAAAAGCACATATTTAGACACGTACAAAGAATTGAAGGTCGGTGCCTCTCATGATGTAACATGGGTACTCTCCACTATAGGGGACCACAACTCTAATACCGAATTCATTCTGCACCTCATTTGCCACTGGCATGGTTAAATACAACTTTAACTCTCATACAAGTAAGAAACCCGATCACGTTCTCTGTCATCTCTAAGTTCAGTCACTCTTCTGATAATCTCGATGTAATCTTAGCGACATGTATACTATGTGACTCTAAACTAACCACAAGTTGGAGTTTTTTTATTCACTATTTTACACAAAAGTTGAAAATTTCATGAAAATTTTACAATGCAAATGCTTAACCACCCCCCCACACTTAAACTTTACATTGTCCTCAATGTAAATTGAGTCATCCAAAGTAAGTCAAGGTGGGAAATCTTATAATGATATCCAACAAGAAATCATAAAAATTAAATTCAAGACAAGAAAAAATAAGAGATAAGAGATACAAAACCAATGGATTTCCTCCCCTTCAACGCTTGGTTTAAAGTCGTCAGCCCGACTAGCAAGACGAATTCCCCATACACCAATAATCTGAAAAGTTGAGGATCCTTCCATGTAACCTGTTTTGCAAACACTCGCTTCACACAAATATTAGTACGAGAAAATAGAAGCGAAGCTATCAACCGATAAAAGTTTCTCCCACACTTATTCTTATCCACACTTGGAAGTGTATAAAGAATATAGGAGTCAGGAACTTCCACGGTTTCTTGTTCCAAAACCTGCATAGTTTGAGAATCAAAGGTTTCTAATGGCTGATATCGAGAAACAAAGTCATCTAACAATATTCTCGTAGCACACACATTCAAGCCAATAAGAGGTAAAGGATAAAGATTAATATGCAAAGGGTTAGAAAAACCTTGCATCTCTTGTATTATAGCATCCTCTTCATCCTTAGAAAATTCAAGTGAATTACTTACCTCTTGTACATCGTGGTCCTCTATCGAAATTTGCAATAATTCTTCATTTGTTTCTGCCTTAACCAAAGTCTCGACATCAACATCTTCATTATAATCTTTTGCATGATCAATTTGATCTTCCACAATATTGGTCAAATCGGTTTCATTCTCAACATACTCCACCTTGTTGTTCGGCACATACTCTTTTGCGGATGCAATTTTGTCCATAAGGAACTTTTTTAGAACACTCATTGCATCATTCTCAAGCTCTACCTTTTGAATAGGTTCTTGATCATTATAAATATCAAGGCTTGAGTAATCTACATATGTGTCATCATATTCCTCTTCGTCTTGATCCCAAAAAGATTCCGTAGTACACCTTTGGGTTATGTCACCATGAGTTGCTTCAAGCAATGTATCTTCACAATCATTGTCACTTTCATAGTTAACATAAGATGGTTTATCGCTGAATTTAATGTTGTTAATCTCAAACTCATCCTTTTGAATAGGCGAATGATCATTATTAAGATCAAGAGTTGAGTTAGCTACACAATTATCAACAAAAGTCCCCAAAGGTTGGACTTTTTCAATATTATCATCGATCAAATATTCATTACAAACCACAGGCACATTAGAATAGTTATTGCTTTGAAAACAAAAATCTTCTTTATACCTTTCTTCCTTGTATTCATCAATGCTTCTTCGTAAGGTAAACATACCTTCACGAAGTTCTTGGAGTTGCTCGTTTGTAGTATCTTTATCTTTTTGAAACTCTTGTCGTACAAAGTCGGAAAATTTGTCTAACAAGTTAGAGACTTGTTGTTCACGAGCATAAGAATCCTCCAATCCTTGTGGTTATTCGCACACATAACCGTCATAAGGTTGTTGATATGTATGAGGACCACAATATTCCGTAGGATATTAATCATAATCAATGAATTGGTTTTGACTGTACACATGGGATGGTTGGTAATTGTCATATTGTTGAGGTTGGAATCTGTATCCATTGTTCCAATATGCTCCGTCCATTAAAATTGGTACCTGAAACACGATTCTCAAAACAAGGTCAAAAACAAGAAAATAAAAACAAAAACAAAACTAAAACTAAAACCAAACAAAAAAAAAAAAGAAACCAAAAACAAGTGACAACCGCTGCCTCCCCGGCAGCGGCGCCAAAATTTGATCGCTGTCGTAGGCGTCAAAAATAATTATACTTTCTTACTACTCAAAATATATAATGAAACAAGGGCAAGAAAGGATCGTTTCCACAAAGAGGATTAGGTTGTCAATATGTTTCGGTTTCTTATGGCAAACAAGGGGGGATTTTATGTGGCTAAACTAACATAAAAGTAAATAAAGAAATAAACAAGCAAATCAAATAAGATAAGAATATTGGTTAAGGATTTCATTTTCAGTCACAAACATGTTCTTGTCTTAATAACTAGAATTGATATTTAATCTCTCATTATCAAAGGCCCTAGGATATCTTGATCGCAAGAATATCCCGCAAATCTCCTCTTATCATCAACAGGAAAAAGATGTAATTTTGATTTAAGTTTAAAGGAATTTTTGACATTTTATGTCTATAATAGAAAGTCAATCCCTCCCTTAACATTTTAATTCCCTCCTTATAATCCTTCCCTCCTCAAATCCATTCTTTCCCTCCTATTAACAGGACTCTTTAGAAAATGTGTTTTCGGCCGGTCAACGCACTATGATGGATCCAGAATACCATTCCGGACCTAAGAATAAACTCCAAATTTGTTTAAATCCAATGGAGAACTTTAAATCTAGCGACTCAAACCAACTTGTATGTTAGTCGCTGAGAATTCACTTACTATGTTGTTTAATCCTATATCTTTTTTTCTTTCTTATTCATTTAATTGTTTGATTTGATTCCTTGGAGGCCCTCTCAATGACCCTATATTCAGACTTTGTCGCCTGTTAAGAGACGCTAGAGGCCCCTTTCAATTATCGTTATGTTTGATTCGGTTTCGGTTTCTAATCTACCATTAAAACAAAACGACATGGTTTTCTATCTATCTACAGTGTGATCTTTATAGCAGATGACCAGTGTTTTCAATTTTCCAATTGTTAAAATCATTCAAATTTATTTTGATTAATTTGAATTAAGGTTTATTTGATGTGAACAATATAGCTTAATCGATAAGTGCGATGAACGTCGATAATGAATTTATGTGGAAGAAGCTAAAGGGAGAAAATGTAGATTATAGAGCCACGTTTTTCTCCATTACCACGCTACACCTTGCATAATTTCATTGTAGTTTCTTCGTTGGCATCGTATTGTCATCTATTTTTCTGTCTGGACATCTAATTATATGTGGCTTTGAGATGGTAATTATTCGTAAGTATGGATCTCATATTCTAAAATGTTAAAAATTGGTCATCATTTGCGGATGACTATTTCAAATTCTACATAAAGTTCCATAGGGTACAATATATAGTGTTTGTTTTTTAGGAGATAATAGAGGTGTATATATGTATTTTTTTCAGATTATACGTGGAAGTTCCTAATGTTTCAGGAGAAGGTATCGGTGGGTTGGAAAAGGATAAAAGAAAGCTTAATGAGGTGTATGGTGTGCATTTATAGCTGTCACTGTATTATAGATTAACCGCTTGATGACTGATCATGTCATTTTGACAATACAAATATTTGTTAAGTACAAAAGATCCTGAAAATATTAATTTTCGTTTGATACAGTTGCACATATAAGAAAAACTAAAAGGATATATGCTTTTCTCTCAAAATGGTTTTTCCTTGATTGATTTTATGACAAACATAAGAGCATCTCCAATGGAGGCTTTTCAAAAATATTGATATCACCTAACATTTTAGAAACTCTCAACAAAAAGAACTTCTCCAGAGGTGGTTGGATAATCAAAATTTAATATGACGTGGAAGTTTGAGTTTGAAGGAGAGTACGAGTTTTTGGAGGCTCCCATCCATACCCACGTCATCAATTTGTTATTATTTTAATTAATTGTTTAGATTTTGTGAATTATTTTTCATAAATAAACGACAAGTATATCAAAATAGATATGGATACAACTACCACTGGAGATGCTTATCAAAACAAGATTTATATTTGGATTCTATGTTATTAAATACCTTATTTTAGGTCTCCACATATTGATAAATACTCATACTCCACTGGAGATGCTCTAAGGAGCATTTATTAAGATTCGATAAAAATAAAATCTATTTTAGGAGCCAGAGGTTGGCTAATCCTGGCTCTAGCGCCCCAAAAAATGCTCATAATCATAAAATCACCCTTCATCTTATCCTGAAATTAGTGATTAGTCCACCAAATGTTCAGCTTTAGTTCCCCCATAACTTTGTAATTTTTTTACCCCCACCCCTCATAGGGTTTTCTGGTTCCGCCACTGATTTTATATTTCGAACTACCCAGATCGGCTAGCATCCTTTCTGATAGAGGTATTCCATGGAACGAGGAACTATTATTAGAATTTAAAGTGGCTGGGTGACTTACTGGGAAGTTCTAATACGAAATCCGACAAACTAATCATCGCGCTTATTAATGACGCAGATCTACATAACGAGGAACTGAGATACCCGTGACGAAGAGAGGTCGTGAATTTCTCTCTGCAAAGGTAACTGTTAAGTAAATATTGTTTTTTAAGTGTGCTTTTGCATATAATAATCAGTCTTTTTTAAGAGATAACCAATGTAAATTGTATTGGTTACTTTTCAAAAAAAGAAAAGAAAAGCACTGGTAACTTTTTCGTTTTTTATTGTTATTTTTAGACTAATGCTAATTTGAGAAGGTTTGAAATGGTGTTAGACAGTGAGTTTGAGATAATCATGTAAAGGCTAACCAACGGTAATAAAACTGCCCATAGTTATGATACTTAAGAAAAATCGATTAGCTAACATGTGTACTGCTTGAAGTTAGTGGAGGTTCTGTGTCAGGTTGGCATATGTAATACGATACTAGCTAGAAGTTATGTCATAGAATTTACTAAAAGTTGACGTCATTCTTCGTGCATCTCATACAACTATTAATGAGTATATTTTATGAAATTATTTAGAACCCGTTATTTCTTTGAAAAATCAAAGTGCAAATCACATACATCAGGTGGGAAATTCCGAGACTGATGACTTTTATGACCGAATGGATTACTGGAAAATGCAAAAATCATACAGTCGTGTCAATCCAGGTATATGACCAAGAGAATAATGCAGTTTCATAATTCAGTCTTCCATGAATACAAAAAATCAATATACACAACATTTGATGCACAAATCTACTTTATGCTGTGAATTTCGGGAAAAAAAATACAACATGCTAACCGATGCTTATTTACAAAATTTATTTTTACAGTAATTGTTTGACAAACTCTCACAAAAGACCTACAATATTTTTCTTTTTTCGATTTTTCTCCTCTCCTCCCGATAAGCTCAAATTATTAACAATGGCGACTCATTCACTGGATGAAAAAACACGTTTTTATATCAAAGCTCAATATTTTTCTTTTTCCGATCCGTCAGGTTTTTATATCAAAGCTCTCAATTTCTTATATGATATCTAGTATTTTTGTTTCATTGTTATTTAGAATTATGGACTTTCCCCTGTTTAGTGGGTCTAATAAGATTCGTAATATTGTTGCAGTTTATGGTATTAGGTTATTCCAAATTGGGAGTTTATGAGTTCAGCAAACTTTAGGGTTGTTTTACCTTTCTGTCTCAGTCATTAATTGTTGCTGGAGATGATGTTAATCCTCACCATCTATAACTATAATTGCAACGTCAATCTCTCTTCCATTTGACTCCTGCCGAAGTAATTTAATTACAAGTGTAAATGTCATTTTTAGAAAACACTCGGCAAGAGGATAGATATCATGTATTTGATGTTTTATTTCTTTATTGCAAATTTCAACCATTGGGATCAAGAGTCCTTAGCCTTTTGGCATCGAGAAGGTATGTAAATGTTCATACAACGGTTGAGCATATGACCAGCAATCCACCATAAGGGTTGTCTTTCGAAGTTGAAATTTAGAGGCATGTACACTGGTGTTGTATAGAGAGTGATATGTTTTTTTGGTGTTAAGGACATATACTTAATGATCCCTATACCAGCAGAATATAGGGGCACACAATATCAAATGAATTTATATGGTTTATTATAGTTGTTCATTAAATAATAATATTAAGTGACTTTTTTTTTAATATCCTGCATTATCATCTGTTGGTCTGAATAAGATAAAAAGTTCTGATAAATGGTTAGTTTGGATGTTCAAATCAAACTAATAATGTAAGAAATATAGTTTCTTTAATTTGGTCAAAATTTCAACAGGCATTAAGAACTTAACCTCTTATTTTGTTGATCCTTCCTCATTGGTTCTCAACAACTTCTTGGAGACAAAAAGTGAGGTGTGTGTATAATGAAGCAACTTTTGTCACTAAGACTTGACATGATAATCTTACTGTTTGTGGTGAATATATTACAACCTTATTTCTTTTATATTTCTTGAATTTATTCTCCCTTTATTTGTAGGTATAATAAAAATGGATACAATTATTAGCCTAGACACTCAGCGTACTCGAAATCTCCATCGACACTATCAACGTTCCCATTTGGGATCCAACCAATTAACTCACATGTGCATATGAATACCTCAAACATGTTGAAATCACATGATTTGAAGTCGTGGTTGGGTTCACTGAATCTTTCTAAAGGAATTTAAGAACTAATAGCCGATGTCACCATCACCAAAGACAGATCTTTTTTAATGAAATATGATTAAATCCAAACCGCCTTTTTTTTTAATCCTTTATGACGCTTCTAAACAACTACGAGTATTAGTCATCATTTCCAACTGACTCGATAGTGTAGTCACAAAGCTCAATCTTCTTATAAGCAACAATAGGTCGATGCTCTTACCCTTCCCATGTAGAGGGCAATCTTTTTGCCTTCACATGCATTGCAAAAACTATAAGCTCCATAGACGAATGGTATTATATGGGATGACCTGCTTGCATCCAGAAGCTCCCTGGGACGGAAAGTCTGCCTTTGTTATCCAAGGTGTCACACAGTTTGCGTGATGAAACCAAGGTGAATAAGTCCTACTGAATTTCAAGTGCATATACAAAGGAAGTTGCTAACTACGAACAATCAAAATTAACAGATAGCAGACGTGTTGTATGGAAGAACACAAGTAACATCCACATTGCTCAATTTTTATTTTTTTAAAGCATTTGTCATTTAAATTTTCAGTAAGTCATTCTACATGAGACTGTTACCAACATCTATCTTTTTACCCTGCATATAGATTATAGAAAACATGTTCCTGTTCATGGCTTTGTTAGTTATGCTTCATGGATTCTGATAGAGGTTTTTGATTGCAGATTTATTTACAGGATCCCCAGTATTTGCTTTGTGTTCCTGCATATTTTTGTATCTGTTGATTTACTCATTCATAGCAAAACAAACCAAGAGAAAAGGACAGGATTTGTAACTTGCTTGACAGTGATATTGTTCTTGATTGTGACTGTTGTTGAGTTAAACCCGCACCTTCTATCAGTGGAATAGTAAGGTTAACCCTCATGATTCCACCAGACTGAAAAATGCCTTGCGAGAGCTTCTCTTTGATTGCTTTTAAAGAGCTGTAATCATGTAGTACAAACACATATCCTCTGGGTTACACAACGATCATGTTATAATTTTTTGTGAGGGGATTTTTGATATGATAGTATATATATTTACTAATGTGTGGCCCACCATCTAAGAATTTTAGCAAAGTTTTTTTATAGGTAATTTGCCAGAATTCTCAAAGAAATGTAACCCTTTAGCTAAAATTAACGTGAATGGGTGTGAGGGAGTATTTGTATGTGTTTTTGGGACGGAAAATAGCTAATGGCGTGTGAAATGGTATATGAATTTTGTTCTATGAATTTGCGAGGTTTTACTTTTGTTGTTCATTTTGAAATATCAAAATTTTATTCAGGAGAATGATGGGTTTGGGAAGTAACAAAATAGGGCATAACTTGGCTGCTTATTTCTGTGGAAATCGGATCATGCTGTTGAAAACATATAAGTTTATATCGCTCATGCTGTTGGTTTTTGTCCAATTGTTTCTGCAAATATCCAAGAAATTGCAGGTACTGAAGGGTGATCTGTTAGTAATAGCAATGTTTCTTCCTCACTAGAGTAGGCTCTAGGAGTCTCACACATCACTCTTCCTCACTAAACTGTATCTTTTCGGTTCACCGTGTCAACTGAGAATACTGCACATGGTGAACCGAAAAGATACATGTAGGATCATAATCTCGCAGCAATAATGTCTCAGCGAAATTATCAACAACACAACACAACAGCGTCGCAGAACAATTTCAGAAACGATATAATAAACGACGTCAGCTAAAATCATGAGAAAGGTGTGATGGTCCTGCGAAAATTAGAGAGTTTGCGAGATTAACATTTGTAAGGTTGCGAGAATATCGCAAGCCATATCCAAAAATAAAGGCAGATTAGTTGTCATCCACTATGTATTTCCTTATAAATAGTCGTTCAGTTGAAAAGGAGGAGGAGAGATCTTTTTTGAGTAAGAAACAAGTAAATAGGAGAGAGAAAATCTAGAGCAATGGTTATTCTTGATTCCTTTATCTTTTCTTGTAAGATTGTTCAAAGATTGATCAATAAAATTAAGATTGTTAATATAAAATTAGTTGAGTGTTAATGAAATCATATGAGGGGTGTAGTGAAGGATTTCCTGCAACTACATAATGGCGCTAGAAACAGGGAGATGAAGATCGAAAGTTGAAGATTGTTGTTGAGATTGTTCAAATCAAGAAAGTGATTAAATAAATCAGTGAACCAGTTAAAAGAAAATGATTAGAGTCAATGAAGATGACAAAATTGGAGTGTAATATGATAACAAAAACATGGTTAATGAATTCCATGAAAACATCAAAGGAAGAATACATAAACGAAATTTTGAAGGAAGGAAGGTTATGGCGGTAGAAAAGACATCACCCTTGAAAGATTGGGAAAAGCAAAAAATCACATTCATGGCGGCAGAAATACCAAAAGAAAATTTGAACCACACATCTCCATTGGTTATTACAGTGCCTATTACGCGAAAAGAGAAGGGACAACAACAAAATCCACGGAGAATGGATATTGAACAGAACTTTAATCGATACAGGAAGTTCAGTGGATATAATATTTTATCAGCATTCAGGGGAATGGGATTTAAAGATGAAGAAATGTCCAGTTCAACATATTTGTTCATGGCTTTGGAAAATCCACAACAAAACCTAAAGGAGAAATAGTGGTACGAATTCCACTAGGAGATCGAAACACATGTACACTATGCGTGGTGGATATGGAATCGCCATATAATATGTTGCTAGGAAGACCATGGATACATGCGATAAAAGCTGTAGTATCAACGTTGCATCAATGTTAAATTCCCCACACCAAATGGAATAGAAATCAGAGGAGATGTTGACAATGCGAAATCATCAATTGAAGTAAAGCATTATGAAGGACAAGCAAAAAGAAAAATTTCGCAGAAAGTTGGCAAAGGAGCAAAGAAAGAAGAATTTAGAGTATAATGATAAGGGCAAAAAAGGCAGGGAATACCCAGCGAAATTTCGGAAGAAGGAGAAGGACCTGTGAAAACAATAAAAGAACCAACACCAATGGGAGAACCAACCAGTTACACTGCCGCAGAACCAACAAAAGAAATAAACGTTGGGACTATAGAAAACCTCTAATATTGAGAATTGGAACCAAAATGGATGTAGAAGAAGAAGAAAGAACTGTTAACCTTTTGCGAGAATATAAAGACGTTTTCGCAGGAGCATGGATGAGATACCGGGAATAGATCCATCAATTGCATGCCACAAGTTGGAGATTAACAAGAATGTGAGACCATTTAAACAAGAATAAGAAAAATCGCAACAACTTACCATTCCCAAATAGAAGAAGAACTACAGAAAATGCTTGATGCGGAATCATAAGAGAAGCTAAATACCCAGAATGGATAGCGAATATGGTCATTGTCCCAAAGAAAAACAAAGGAATAAGGATTTGCATAGATTTCACTGATTTAAACAAAGCTTGCCCTAAAGATAGTTTTCCGTTACCAGATATTCCTCAAATGGTGGAATCCGCAGCGGGAAATGATAGGGTATCGTCTTTAGATGGGTACAAAGGGTATAACCAAATCCCTCTCGCTGAAGAAGATCAAGAACATACTGCTTTCTTCGCCCCTAGAGGTTTATATTGTTACACGAAAATGCCATTTGGTTTGCGAAATGCGGGAGCGACATACCAAAGAATGGTAGAGAAGGTGTTCGCAAAATGGATACACAAAACATTAGAAGTATACGTGGACGACATGTTAGTAAAGAGTAAAGAAGCCAAAGACCATGTACAGACCTGAGGGAGATTTTTGAACAAATGCGGCAGTATAACATTAAATGAATCCTGAGAAGTGTACTTGGAGTTGCATCGGGAAAATTTTTAGGCTACATTGTATCAAAGGAAGGAATACAGGTTGATCCAGAAAAAGTGCAAGCAGTTCGTGACATGCCAACACCAGCAACAATAAAAGATGTACAGAAGTTGAATGGACTTCTAGCTTCGCTGGGGAGATTCATTTCGCGATCATCAGACAAATGCAAATATTTTTTCGATATACTCAAGAAGGGTGCGAAATTCAAATGGACTGATGAATGCGAAAAAGCTTTTCAAGGGATCAAAGAACATCTTATGAATACAACTATTTTACAAAAAAACAGAATCAGGAGAAGAATTATTGATCTATCTTGCGACGACGTCGCATGCATTAAGTGTTGTGTTATTGCGAATAGACGCAGGAGTGGAGAAACCCATTTATTACATTAGCAAAACTTTTAATACTGCCGAGAAGAATTACTCAAAGATTGAGAAGTTAATCTTAGCATTAGTTTATGCATCATTTAAGCTCCGCATATATTTTCAAGCGCACAAGATAAAGGTATTAACAAATTACCAATTGAATCAGTGATGAAGAATTCTAAAAGATCAGGAAGAGTGGAGAGATGGAATGCACAAGTAGGCCACTTTGATATTAAATATGAAATTTTGTCTTCACCAAAATCACAAGTTGTTGCAGATTTCTTGGCAGAATTTCCTTTAGAAGAAGATGAAGCGGTAGAAGAAATGATGGATATAGAAGAAGAACACGGAGATCCAAAAGATTTATTAACAGAACCAAATAGATGGGAGATATTGGTAGATGGATCATCAAATGGAGAAGGCAATGGAGTTGGAATTGTTTTAATTTCGCCAGAAGGAATAAAGATGGCTTTTTCATTCAGATTGGAATTCGCATCCACTAATAACGAAACGGAATATGAAGCTGTGATACATGCCTTAAAATTCGCAATAGAAATGAAACTAGAAAATGCCAGGATCACTAGTGATTCGCAGCTAGTTATTCGCCAAATAAAGGGAGAGTATACTACAAATGAACCATCCTTGAAGAAATACAAGAAGCTCGTTGAAGAATTGTCAGCGAAAATCCCAAAAATAAAATGGAGGCACATTTCAAGGAAGGATAACAGACTCGCAGACGCTTTTGCTTTCATCTCAAGCATGATGACAGATCCAACTGCGAGATGCATAAAAATACAAACACTTCTGTCACCATCAATCAATAAAGAAGAAGAAGAAGTGGACGTGATGATAATAGACGGTGAAGAAGAAGAACAAACGAACAATATCGCAGATTGGAGAACGGAACTTCATGCATATTTGGCGAAAGGAGAAACACCAAGAAATAGATTGGAAACACACAAGTTAAAAAGCCGCGAACGAATTATGAATTAAGAGATGGCTGCTATACCGAAAATCCTTTAATGGACCATCACTCAGATGTTTGACACGAGAGGAAGGAGAAAAAGTGCTAAAAATGTTACATAGTGGGGATGCTGGCAATCATAGCGGGGAAGATCTTTGGCACATAGAGCAAAAATGCAAGGCTATTACTGGCCATACATGCACGAAGATGCAAAACAAATATCAAGACGTTGCGAAGATTGTCAGGCATGGAAAGAAAATACACACCTGCACCTGGAGCCATTGTCATCTTCAACCAGTGTGTGGCCTTTTGGAAAGTGGGGCTTAGATATTGTGGGGCCATTTTTACCAGGTTCTGGACAAAGAAGATACTTAATAGTCGCAACAGATTATTTCACAAAATGGACAGAAGTGAAGGCAGTACCATATTCGCGACAAAGATATCTTTACATTCATATTCGAAAATATCATTTGCAGATTCGGAATTCCTGCGCAGTTGGTATCTGATAATGGGAAACATTTGAAGGACAGAACATAGAAATGTTACTTAATGCATTTAAGATAAAATGTGGAAAGTCTACTCCTTTGTATCCACAAGCTAATGGGCAGGTAGAAGCAACAAACAAAACAATTGCAGATATATTAAAGAAGAAATTGGAAGGACATCACAGAGCATGGTGCGAACAAGTACATAATGCAGTATGGGCTTATAATACAACTAGAAGAGAAGCTACTGGAATGTCACCTTTTTGTTTAACATACGGAGTTGAAGCGGTGTTACCAACAGAAGTTGTTATTCCGACAACAAAGAGAGAAGCTTGGGAGAAAAATCTTAGTGCGGGTTTGATCTTAAACAAACTTGACGAATTAGAAGAAATAAGAGAAAAAGCTTTACAACATATGGAGAATTATCAGCGAAGATTAGCCCGAGAATATAATAAACGTGTCAAAATACACGAATTCCAACCAGGAGATTTAGTTCTGCGTGAGACACCAATATATCAGCGACAAAATGGTGGAAAATTAGCGAAAAAATGGGATGGACCTTACATCATTAAGGAGATAGTTGGAACATGAGCTTATAGATTAATGGATCTAGAAGGTAGAGATGTTGGTCATAGACTTGACAGACCATGGAACAGGTTGTACTTAAAAAGATATTATCCGTAAGAAGCTTTGAGAAGTTATGGATTCTGAAAGAATAATTGCAAGATTATTCATATCAAAACAAGATCATGATGTGCGAAACTTTCGCAGAGATAATCACAGAACAATGACATAAAAGAAAGGGGCGAACCTTTATGGCGTACACCCTAGTTCGCGAATAAAATTTCGCAAGAGGCAAATGTAAGACCTAAAGTACGTCATATAAGGGGGTACATGTTGCATGGCTCAGGGAAAGGCTACACTGCCACCGGAACCTGAGTCATGGAGATTTGGGGTCAATAAAGCCCATCCGGGAGAGGCACCTTGGATTCTCAGTTTAAGCATATGACATAGGTTGGGCGACTAAGGTAATAAGGACTCTCCCAAGGAGTGCAGATCTGATCAAGGCGCCGACGTACACAGTTGAGTCAAGAGTGCCAGGGGCGTTTGAAGAGCACCTTGCCATTCTTGACAAGTTTTGGCTTATACTGCACTCGGCCTGAAGAAAACCCCACTTAGGGTGCAGTCTCGTAACCATAAGCCCTATAGGTAAAAGGGATAAGAGGCTGCGAAAACAACTGGTTGTTGTTAAGACCGGATGGGAGGAGCTAACCTTGTATGGTAGAAGTACGCCTCCTTGAAGGGACAACCAGGGGGAGATAAGGGCGGCACCCTCCATTAGGGAGCTGATAAGTGTCTTAAGACGCAAATGTCATGAGGCTTTTTATTCGCAAGGGTATTAAGGCTTGTCATATTTGTGCAACAATCCTGAAGAGGAAATAATAAAAAAGAAAAAGATAAGACGAGATCAATGGGTTTTCGCATGAAAGTGCGAAGACGTCCTGCGATTTCGTCGCAAGGTGGCAATGTCATGGGGCTTTATTTTCGCAAGAATATTTAGGCCTGTCATATTGTCGCAACATTCCTGAAGAGGCTATAATACAAAAGAAAAATTTAAGGCAAGATCAATGGGTTTTTGCATGAAAATGCAAGGACGTCCTGCGATTTTGTCGCAATGACAAGAGGTGGCATAATAAGACCTTTAATTAGGAAGGCAAAATAAGACCACATGACAAAACAAAATATTCATAAGTATTCATAACAGATTATTTTTTCTCAAGAAAGATAATGAGAGGCAAGTATGGGAATCAATAAACAAGAAGCATTATCTTTCTCACCAGCAAAATACTAAAAGGGAAAATTGATTCCAAAGTTGGTTGAAGAATATTATTCGCAAAAAGTAATAACGATAAGACAATTCAAGAAGATAGAATTAGATAAGAAGCTCATGCTTCAATATTAATTCCAGTAGAAGGAGATAATATACGTTCTTCGCCAATGTTCTCATTATCGCAAGCTTCTCATTCATTTCGATTCTGATATTCGCCTTGATTAGCACCTTGATTATCGCCAGCAATTACTTCTTCAGAAGGAGATTTCTTTTTCATTTTCATTTTGATTAACACCGGCAGATGCTTCCTTAGAAGGAATTTCTTCTTCATCTTCCAAGAGATTATCCTCTGCACCACTTTCGTAATCATAATCACTATCAGCAGGACGAGGAACTTCATCATCATCTACTTCCAAAGGTTCGATTGATGTAGGAGGAAGAGATTTAGACAATAAGATATCATTTACCAGGACTTCATCCTGGAGATGAACTTGACTAAGAAGTGCTCTCTGATGATTCCTATCTTGAATATCCTTAAAGTAAGCAAGATAATCAAGTCTTCTTTCTGCTCGGTCGCGAGAACCAGTAAGGACAGAGACAAGTAATGCATTTTCTTTGCGAATTTTGGCATATTTAGCCTCCAAAGCAGAAATGGAGGAATGAAGGTTCTTCTCAGACTCTGCGAAAGGTAAAATACAGAATTTCAATAAGATGAAAAACTCAAAAAAATATGACAAAGAAAAGATAGTTAAGGCAGCCAAACTATTATGACTACCTTCCTTTTGCGAAATAAGATGTTGAATCAAATTCAGACAACTATTCTCCCAACGGCCCTTCGCATCATCAAATTTATCTCCAACTAAACCTTTAAGTCGAGACTGAAGATTTCTCTTTAGAAATAAGAAAGGTATTTTTCTTCGCAAGAGAAGAATAAGATTCTTCTAATTTGGAATATTGTTCCTTAAGTTGATTTGCCTTTACACTTAAAGTTATTCTACCTTGAATGAGTGTATCTCTTTCAGCAATAGATGACTCTGTTACTTCTTTAAGTTCATTTCTCAAAGAGCGAAGAGATTGTTCTTGGTCATCACATACTTTCTGAAAAATGCTAAGTTGTTGCGAAGATATCGCCATCTTGTTTAAACAAGATCGCTTCTCTTGAGATAAGGTTTTATTCTCATCTGATAAAGTTTCCATCCATAAATTATCTTTAGTTAAAGAATAAGAAAGGCGAGATATTTCATTACTTCATAAATCTTGCTTCTGAACTAATTGGGTATTTTCATTGGTAAGATTATTTATATGATCAAGAGAATATGAATAAAGGTTATCTAATTGGTTATATTGATCCATCAAAATATCTTTATCAACACGGGCTTCTTCAACAGCAGATTAAAATTGATATCTCTCCATTATTCGTTTCTGGTTTAAGGCTTAACATGCGAAAGAGGGATTTCAAGGATAATAAAATATGGGAAGGAAAAAACCATTAGAAAGGCAAATTGAAGACACAGATAAGAAAATCATACCTCTCAATTCATCATTCTTCTTGCAAAAATTGTCACGATCCAGCAAAACATTCTGAAGCTTTTGATTTTCGAGGCGAAGAGCATTACACTCTTTTTCCAAAGCTGTTTGCGAAGCAGCTCTGTCAGAACCGAAATACTTACTCAGAATTTCGCAAATACTAGACTTGACAGGATCAATGGAAGACTTCTTTCCATCATCTAGGACTTCAGACAAAACTTTGAAAGCAATATCTATTCCTTCCACGGTTTCTTTCGAAAAGGGAAGAGGCTCAGGTAGAGAACTAGCAATGATAGAAGGTTGAGAAACATTATCAATGGGAAGAGAAGAAGTTTCATTCGCAGAAGGATCAATAATGGGGGTTTCAATCATTGAAAAGTCATTTGAAGAAATGAAGTCTGAGGCAGCTTTTTCGCGAATTGGAGATGATGGTTTATCTTGCGAAGATGTCGCAGGAGATTTAGAAGAGATAAATAAGTGGAATGGAACAAAGGTTTCAACAATTTTAAGGTGGCGAGATTTCTTGAGAGGTTTATTGACATCCTTATCACCCTGCGAATTACAATCCAGATAAGAAACAGAGGCAACAATATTGTTATTAGAAAAGAATAGTGTTTCTTACTACCTTCTGATTCGCAGACTTTCTTTTATGCACAACAATCTTATGCTGCGGTTTGGGAATATTAGGGTTCTGAACCGTGAATTTAGTGTTGGAGGCGCTTTTGCTGAAATAACAAGAGTATGGGAATCACATAAAAAACATCAAATAAGGCAGTAAGCAAGATCAATTTCAGCAAAACCCATAAGAAAGAAAAAAGAAAACTAACCTTGATGAATCCATGGAAAACACTAGCAGGAAGATTATTTCGAAGAAAATTACAAATGATGAAGATCTACAGAGGAAATAGTATGAAGGTGAAGAAGAACTTAAAAAGATTAAAAGAAGACGAAAGAAGAAAAGTTGCAATAACAGAATTTGCAGAAGAACGATGAAGTTGCAGAGAAAATAAAAAGAAAGAAAAAGAGAGTGAGAAAGAGTATATATAGAGGGAATTTTTCCTCGAGAAGATAAACACGATTAATACGGAAAGATATAAGCGGCTAAAAAGCAGCGATTACAAAAGATGTATCAAGAAACAGATGGGAAAAAGGATACGTGTGATAAATGCAGAATATGAAATGATGGATAACTGCGGCATTTCTCACACCATTCTCTACTTCGCAAAGAATATATGAGAAGAGGCAAGATGTAGGATCATAATCTCGCAGCAATAATGTCTCAGCGAAATTATCAACAACACAACACAACAGCGTCGCAGAACAATTTCAGAAACGATATAATAAACGACGTCAGCTTAAATCATGAGAAAGGTGTGATGGTCCTGCGAAAATTAGAGAGTTTGCGAGATTAACATTTGTAAGGTTGCAAGAATATCGCAATCCATATCCGAAAATAAAGGACAGATTAGTTGTCATCCACTATGTATTTCCTTATAAATAGTCGTTCAGTTGAAAAGGAGGAGGAAAAATCTTTTTTGAGTAAGAAACAAGTAAATAGGAGAGAGAAAATCTAGAGAAGTGGTTATTCTTGATTCCTTTATCTTTTCTTGCAAGATTGTTCAAAGATTGATCAATAAAATTAAAATTGTTAATCTAAAATGAGTTGAGTGTTAATGAAATCATATGAGGGGTGTAGTGTAGGATTAATAAAAAGTGTAACCAGAAATTTAGGCAGCATGTTATACTTGGTGTTGGTGAAGGAGGTTTTGGCAGAGTTTACGAGAGTTTTATAGTGTTTGTGCCAGATGCAACTGAAAGATATTGCACACAGTGAGCTGAAAAGGGGGGAATGACAGAGACAAAGACCATTTCTGACTGAACTGAGTTGGTATCTGGTTGTCCAAATCATTATGTTGCTTTTAGAAGCACCTTGGATTGGGACTATAGATACTAACCCAACTTCAGTTAGATAATTTCACAACAAAAGTTTATAAAAACCATGGAAGATAATTCATGCCTTTTATATGAGGTTCTCTAATTGTTGAAAAGTTTAGAATTTTTAGAAAGCAACGGAGATTCATGATTATACATCATCATTTATGAAGCTCTTATAGAGCATAACTTGGTTCATATTTATAGGTCATCATCAGCATCGGGCTACTAAAAGGACGTATCTGCTGTATGAAATCGGAAAATTTGGGTACTATCATATCCATGTGCATCGGCTAAGTTCATGACCTGGAGATAAGCGGACTCGAACCGCTGTATCCACCACAGGGAAAGAAAAAATGTTGTAGTTTATGGTGGTTTTAGTTTTGTTTTATTCATAGTGCAATTTCAACAAATAAATTGGCAGCATGAGTGTGTTGGTTGGAATTTATTGTAGATGTCATGTTTGAGACATTCGGGTTAGTAGTGATCCTAGCAATACAACAAGATCAGGAATATGGATTAGTTTTTACTGGCCCAATTCATTGACCAGTGTACATCATTGAGAAACCAAATTTAGAATTTGCATATATAGTTTTCTTTGACGTTTTGGAGTACATATATTAGCTATGGAAGTAAAGGATTTTTTAACTCCTATATGTTTTCGCACTACTTTCCATGTTTTCTTTAGTTTCGAAACTCATCGGTGTCTTCAGTTAATCTGTGTGTTTGAAGCATACTTCTAAGAACTCGCGTATATGCGTTGATATCTACGACAAAGTCGGCACTGAAGGTGGTGCTTCTGGGATCTTTGGAGAACTCCATGCAGAAAAGAAGAGAAAAATAAAGCAGGAGGAAGCTAAAACAAGTATGAAGATTCTTCCTCACCTTGGAAATAAGTATTCTTTGATTGCATTTGATCAAACTTTGAATTCTTGATTGCTTAAATGGCTAATGCTGAGTTGACTTAAGGCTCTAATTTGGGGTTGAAAGTCCGATTTATGATCTCTTATTAGTTATTACTATAATGCTTAGTTTGTTTGCCACATTATTTTGACTAGGTCTTACTTATGCACTTATGATGTACTATCCACATGGGATCTAATTGACATGTCTCTGTATCTCAAAGAGTCTAAGAGCTCAAATTGTTCTATTTTCACAGAGCTAACCGAGGATTCTACTTATACTTTCTACGTAAAAGGTAGTAACTTGTCGTCTATCCCTATGCTCCAAGGTTACAATAGTAACTTTAGGTATAATTTCCAAGCTTAAACATCCCCCTATGTTCTTTTTTTCCTTTTAGTTTCTATCATTCTTTTAATAACCGAATCTTTGCATTTCCGGGTATTTCTATCAACCTCTTAGTGACCAATCCTTGCATTTCATGTCAGTGTGACCTTCTGAATGACTGTAATTTCATGTTTTTTTACTCAGAGGGTGGGGATTATATAAACTTCTTGGAAGACTACTAGATGAAACAGAAAACTGTGTTCCTTCCTCTTTGCACTAAAATAATTAGGATAAGTAACTCTGAGCTACATCTTACACTTCCACTATTATTAAAAGGAAAGATTTAGCATGTTGTAAAACGTTGCTGAGCAGACACTTTTTTTTTAACTTCGATAAATTTCCATTCTTTGCAGATGTTTAAGATTTATAGTGACGGAAAGATCGATGAAGCTTTTCTAGACTCATAGGGGGTCTCTGGAGAGCACAATCTTTTGCTGGTAACCCCGCTGAAATATTCTACAGTACTAGGTTTCAAGGTAGTAGTCAGGAAACAATTGTAGAAGTCTCTAATTTTGCTCTCTCTACCTAAGCAGTAAAAAATTATTCATCGAAAAGCACTGATTAGTAAAATTTTGTAACCTCTAAAAAGCTTATAGAGAGGGTGTGGGTGAACAAAATAAGGTAGGGTAATGATTATGGATGACTAGGGACGTCCAAATATCCCGATATGTTCCTAGCTCTAGGATCTAGAGCACTAAAATAAGATTTTTCACATATGTTTATTATACACTTCATGTTACACCTGTTTTTCTTTTACTGTTACAACGAATCTTATCCCCTATTGCGCAGCTTAGACCACCAGTCGTAGTTCATTCGAGCTCTAATTGCTCGATGTAGCCAACACTTTGTTTGGATACTCCATCTTATATCACATTTAATATAAGGCAGTGTAATCAAGTTAACATATGCGTTAGTGAACTTGGGATGTATTATGGTATTCATCTGTAGGTAACCGTTTATCCTTTTCTTTTTTCTTCAATCTCCATGAGTAAGATCAAGTTTCAGGGTTTGGTACTTTTAACATCAAATAGGCTGAGGTGAAAAAGCAATGTTCACAATAACCAGGTATAGTTTATCAAGATGCTTTGGTAGGTGGTTGCATTACTCAAGCATGAATATGTGGAGTAAATTCAAGCATGAAAAGGTGGAGAATCAACACCGGAATTGAGAGTATATGGTTGCAATGCCTGTACCTATCACATATCTGTGATACTTATTTTTTTTTAAAGTTCCGACACTTCCGGGAAAGAGAATTACAGGCTAATGGTAGGAGCTAATCCATAACCAAGACAACTGGATCAATTTATAGATCTTTTTATCCCCAAGACACACACATATAATGTCTAGGTTTCGATGAATAACTGTTTTACGAATTTATCGAGTAACTTTTTACCGTGTGACTTTATAAAATTTGTTAAATTTCGATGATTAAAATAAAGTTACAGGGTTAATACTTCCAAATCCGGAAAGAAAAAAAAATCTATCAAACAATTTACAAGGTTCCCTAAAACTAGACGATTTCCAAAATCAATTAGAATTTTGTATATACTCTAGCGTACGAACTACAAGCCGGCATCAAAAATAGGCTATATAAACCAATATAATAACATGGTTTACTGCTACATAAACCCGAAAAATAACAGAGTTTTTGTATTATAACAGTTGAAGTTTCAGGAAAATAAAAGATATAGTTTAAGAGAACAATAGAAAGAGAAAGTATTTCTCCAAAACAAGATAGTTCAAACTTCAGATCAAAATAGTTCAATGGATGAAGAACATAGTGGTATCAATCAACCAACTTTGGGTACGGTACGACCAAAGAAACTCTGCACAATGCTATTACATTCTAAATTGAAAATCGATAGATTCCGATAACAAATATGAGTTGAGACGGTATATACATAGAAAACAGTATCAGTAAGATATCCCGTTTTCGCAGTATTATCCGATTTAGTTTTAAATCTTTGATGTATATGTCCTCTGTATCAATGCACGTATAACTATTATCATAATAAAAATGTTGACTATTATTGCCCATTTATTGACTACACAACTATGAAGCACATGCATACAATGTTGTGATTCGAGTTCCTCTTTGGATTTGTACTGTAGGTAGCAATGGTAGTCTAAAGCTTATGTAGTATATATTACATTTGAGGATGAATTTTAGTATAAACAACTAGGATGGAAGCTGGGAGTAGGTTACATCACCGAGAGGAAGCTGGAGAATAGCGAGAAAGGAAACTCACTGCAAAGTTGTCTGTCAAATTAGCATTTTGTAATAGAAAGGACAAGCACAAAAAAGAATAAAAGGGCACACACCAAAAATCCTCTACAAATTTTTGACGATCAAATTGATATTTTGCAATAGAATTAAGAGCATCAACTGTCAGGCGAATTAAAAAGCTTTTCTAATACTCCTAACTGTGAAACCAGTAGTTCATCAGTTAAGGCTCCTTAATTTGTGTGAACACGTAAATCACGTAGGCATCTATATGTTCACAAACAATATTCAAACTCTGGGTACCAACTAGTGCTGATAATACAATGGCATTGATTCCTTGGCTCAAAACCTTCGGGTTTATCATAGACTCATCTAAGAATACTGCGAGTGGCGTTTACGCCTGGGGAGATAAAGAAAACGAAGCATAAAAGTAAAACTCATGAAGCGTTAGACAAAAATAAAGTGTTGAAGTGTAAATGAGACCGGGATTTACGTGGTTCAGCACTAAGGCCTACATCCACGGGGTTGTTGTTTCACTATGTACTTGATGGTTACAAAGATAGTCGAGTGACTTTGTAGTTTACATTGGTCTATATATTGTAAAGGACTAACTTACACTTACAATATTTTCTCTCTCTCCTTCCCCCGTTTTTTCGATCCCTTTACTCTTGGTGGAGAGGGGGTATTTATAGGGTTAGAGTGTGGGACCCATCTCTGAAGGCCGTTGGAACCTTATCTTCTTGTGTTTTGTGTCCATCACGCAGGGGTCTTCGTTCGTAACTTCATCACGCAGAGTCATCCTCGTTCGTTCCACGGGTTGATCGACACGTATGCTGCTCAGAGTGTTTAATGCGGGTAGTTGAGGCGCCTGCTCGTGTCAGGCAAGTGTTCTCTGCCTCTGTCGCGTCTATGTCAGTACATCTTCTCTCCATCGTTGATCTTGGCTTCTTTTGGGGATGAGATAAAGTAACTCTTTGGGAGTTATTTGGTGCTCCGCAGTACAGCGTGTTACCGGAACATCCTTTAACTTCTGCCCTTAGATTTGTTCGGGCAACGATCCAACGTCGGCGGGATGGGCATCTTGGTTGTGGGCACATGTCATCATGCTTTGATGACTTTGTCCGCATGCTCTCCACGTATGTTCCTATATACACGTGTTTGATGATGAAATATGTGCACACAATTTGCCCCTTTTCTTCGGGCTTGAGTGTTTAGCGGGAGCATTGAAGAAAATAGTCGTTACATATTCTTCCTCTCTCCTAATAACTTCTCCTAGATACTTGGGCATGTTTCTTTATTCGTGCATTAATTGCTCATTTAATGGGCACGTTTCCCATTCCTCTCTTAACTTCCTCCTCTTTCTTTCGAGTATATTAAGGAAGAGAGAAAAATTAATTTCATTCTCTTCGTCTTCATTCCTTGCTCTTCATTCTTTGTTCTTCAGCCCTTAAATTCTCTGTCAGTCTTCATTTAAATTCTCTGTCAGTCTTCATTCTTCAGTCCTTAAATTCTCTCCGCCTTAGCATTAATCACACTTGCCTCCTCTTTATTTCTGATTTGTTCTTTCTGCTGCTGTTTTTGCTGGTAAGTTTTTTCTTTTCTTTGTTTCCACTGTTTTACGCTATGTTGATTTGTAAATTTTCTGCTACTGTTGTCCCTTGTTTGTGATGAAGAACTTCTTTTAATGCTTGCATGCTAGTTTGCCCCTGTTCTTCGTCTTAAATTAAGGAGGCCATTGTTTTGCTTGAGCCTTTCAGGGTAGTGATTTAGGGAGTTTCGAGCATGTATGCTAATTTTAGGGTTTCTGCATTATCGTGTGTGGATTGCTATTTATGTGGATTTTTTGATCTTATGATGTCCTTGTGTTTGTTTTTGACTTGTTTATGATTAATCTTTTCGCAGCCATGTCTGACCGTCCGCGGCTTCCTTATCAGACTCCTGGTTCTGGTCTATCGAGATCTCCTCCGCGTAGAGAGTCTCAAGATGATGTTCGTAGAAATCCAGTTTCTTCTGGGGCGAAGGCCTCATCTTCTAGGGAAGAGGTTCCTTCGACAAATCCTTCTGGGTCTCGAAGAGTTATCGATCGCGCGGTGTCTCGTCCTCGTGATGATGTTAGGAGTACGCAGCCACCGACTCGTGTTGTCGCTTTTGATGTTCCTCCTCTACGTTCTGTAGATCCCGAGCGTCATCTGCCGCCCCCTCCTATAAGTTCTTTTAAAGGGAAGAATACCAAAGGTGGTGTTCCGAGGGCTGAGTCTTCAAAAAATCCTTCTTTGAAGAGAAAGGCTTCCGAGGCTTTCATTGGTTCATCCGGTCCCGCCGAGGAGGATGAGGCTGCCCCATTGATACGCGGCGTTTCGGTCAGCAAGAAAAAAGTAACGTTCAAGCATACTGATCTCGAAATATTCAAGGAAAAGCATGAGCTTCAAGCCTTCGAGGTTCATTTCTATGCCCCTGAGGATGATATTACTTATGAGCTTATCTCAAGGTATGAGTTCGATGAATTTCATTTGTTGACTACGGTTGGAGCGTTCGAAGCTGGTCTTATGCTGCCGTTATACAAGTCAGGTGATTCCTTCTACTATGATGTGCTTGCTAGTCGTGAAGGCTCTTCCACCAATACTCACAGCCGTTCTGTATCGCAACTATCGGGGAATTATCTCCGTGCACTGAGGGAGTGCTATCTGCGGAGTAAGGGAGAGACGACAATGACTTGTTACGTTCCCAATCCCGCGGAGAAGAAATGGTATACTCCTGAGAATTTCAATAACTCCTTCGGTGATTACGTCAATAGTAGGAACCGTAAGCCGTGGAGTGTTAGCCTTCGGAATCTTGCTGCTCCTCGGGGCGAAATTCATCTGTTAAATGAGGTCAGCGATGCCAAGCTGAAGTATATTCCCGGCACGGAAGGGTCTAGTCAGCGGAAACTTTTTCCGGCACGCGAGAGGATCAAGCGCGACCATGACTACGAGTGGCACGATACCGTTATCGAAGTTGTTGGTCCTTGGGCGTACGGTTGGATTCCCGGTCCACGCGGTTGGCGTCCTACTGAGAGTAGCAGGCCACGTGAATCTCCTCCTGCTCGTTATGGAGATTCTGTCCCTGGCGTTTAAACTTCTCAGGTATGAATTTTCCTTATGCCCTTGACGTCGTTGAGGGAGACGAGGAGGAAGGTTCTGGTGCTATACTTCCACCAAAGAGTGCCTCGACTGCCCAGGTATGCGGTTTCTAGCTGCGCTTTTTCTTCTTTAGAAATTCAACTGTTCGGGGAAAAATAACTCTTTTTGTGGTGTTGGTTCAGGTGTCGAAGAAGAAAAAGATTAAGTCGAAGCAGTCTTCTACCATTGTGATGGGTGAGGCTGAGGCTCATGAAGAAGTTACCAGTCCGGTGAACGAAGAGTTTGCTGAGGATGAGGAGATTACAGATGGGGAGGAACGTACTGATACTTCCCCTCTCAATGTCGAAGAAGAGGTCCGTGCGGGTCATGATGGTGATGAAGGGAGAAACAACGCCGTGGTAGCTGATGGCGGTGTTAATGGTGATATTTCTGTCCCTGCTGGTGATGCCGCGGATACTCTCCCCACCCTTTCTCAATAGTTTTCTTTTGACCGGATGTATTCCACAGGGGAGTTCTTCGACGATGCCCTCGATTTTCCTGAGGACTTCTCTCTACTTTCCCCCAATGACGATTGGGATGTGCTTGGGGTTGCTGATAACGAAGACGCTGCTGTTCAGGATGGTGGCGCGGAGGAGCATGATGCGCATGTTGGTGCCGACATTTGTACTGAAGGGGCCGTATCATAAAAGGGGAAGTCGGTGATTGATTCGCCTGCCACGGATCTTCCTCATTCGCCGATATCTGAGGGTGAGGACGCCATAATGGATTGGCTCAAGAAAAAGGATGTGCTATTTGTCCCTCATCCCGCCCCGGTTATTACTGGTGAAAAGGATTCTGATGCTTATACCCGTCGTATGATGGAAATGTATTCCAAGGCGCGGGTATCTGAGGCTTGGGGAAGAAATTTGAGTGTTCCCGAAGCTACCCTTGTGTCTGAGCCTCCTTCTTCCGTTGCGGATATGATGGCCATAGCCGACGGGTATCAATATGGCTTTCCTCAGCAGCGTGTCTTGGAGGTAAATTTTCGTACATATTTCTTCGTGACGATCGAATTCTTCGGTAAAATAATGTTTGTCGTCTTGATGTGTAGATGATGAGGAGTGAGCATTGTAACCACGTGCTGTATCATTTCTTCAAAGCGAAATCTCTGAAGCTCGAGGCTAAACTTCGTCACAGAGAAAAGGAAAAACCTCAAAGAGAAAGAAAAGCTGGGTTAAGCGGAGGCTGGTCTTCGTTCAGAGCTTGCAGTCGTTCGCGCCGAGTTAGAACAAACTCGCGGCCAAGTTTCAGCTTTCACAGGTTTGGCTCTTTTTCCTCTTTTTCCCTCGCAATGTGTCATAATTCTTTCATTACTTAGGGTGTTCTGTCTGAGTCTCCCCACGCTATCTTCAGTGGGTGGCATCCCCGAGATGATATGGCTCCGCAATGAAAGGGCACGGCAGAAATCTCGTATCAAAGAGCTTGTTGAGAAAATTAAAAGCGAAGCCAAAAAGTGGGACGCTCGGGCTGAGGTATGGCGCGCAAGGCATGTTCAGATAGTTGATATGCAGAATCTGTATAACCATGACCGTGCTTTATTCAACGGTACACTGTTGTGGACACGTGAGAATTTGCGGGAATCCCATGAGCGTACTTCCTTGTTGGAGTCTAGGATACAACTTCTGGAAGAGGAATTACAAAAGGCTCGATCCCTCCCTTTTCCAGGAGTTAAGGATAGTGTGTTGTGTCTTGCCAGAGAAAGGGACAATGCCCGTGCCGAAGCCGATGCTCTAAGCAAGGCCCTTGCCGCGTCCCGCGCTGAAGTAGCTCGTCAGGCTGAGTCTGAGAGAAATCTTGAAGTGTGTATGTACAGATTGAGCAAGGGGGTATCAGAGATAAACAAAGAGGTCGACCACCTTCGTCACATGGATTCGATGAAACAGGTAGAATTAGATGCCAGTCAATTTACTCTCACCAACCTTCAACTAGATTATAAGAAATTATCCGCGGAATATGACCATCTTGATGAAGCGCGAGATGCGATTGTTAATGAGTATGAAGAGGCTTCGGCTTGTGTCGAAGGTATAACTCTATTTCATCGAGTGTGATTGTGTCTTTACTGTGCTAACTCCCTTGTGTGGTCTTTTTCAGAGCTCGAGGGACAACTCCGCGTTGCAAATGAAAAGCTTAAAAAGGCTCAATCTTCCTTAACGCAGCAGGAAGAACAGACTAATCATTTTAAGAGTTTGGCGGCGTCCCGCGAAGAGGCCGTTGGTGCAGCTTCTAAAGAAGTGAATCGTCTGTCTTCATTGTTATCCCAAGCCCAACAACGGACGATAGTTATTAAGCACAAGGCTCGGTGTCAATTGGCTGAGGAGACAAACAAGATGCTGGAGAAGATTGAGCTTGGCCTTAAGACCGAGCATGGCCTTGTGAAAAGCTATCCACGTCGTCCAGTGCCTGCTTCCCTGCCTGGCTCTTCGGGACCCTCGTCTGGTGGGAGCGTCCCTTCAACTCTTCGGAACAATCCTGCTGATGTGGTGGCCTCTTCTAAGTAGAGACCGCAGCATCGTTATCCTTCCGTTGAGATTCCTTGTAAATTTTTGGTGAAAAGAGAATATTTTTGGTGTGTATTCCTTGTAAATTTTGGATGTGTATATTTACAATCCATGGCCTTGTCGCTTTTTGTAACCAACCTTTATGAAATGGATCATTTTTTTGATATACCTGCAATATCAGTTTGTTGTTTTATTTTAGTCATTGTGATGAAAGACTCTAAAAATAAGAGGATTTGAAGTGTTTGGGTGCGATCCCGAAGGGAGGTACCTTCGTGATCGGCTTGAGACCTGTCACCCCGCTGGCGAACCCTTGGCCAGAGGATTCCCAGACGGTGGGGGCCGAGGCAACGTTCTAGGATATGGGGTTAAAAAATTTACATACACCCATTCCGTCGACCCGTTGCCTTAAGATTGGTTGGGTATCTCTTTCTGCTGGGTGCCTTCCCCCTGGTCTTACACTTATGGACACTGACGGGGGAGCCCTGAGAGATTGTAGATTAACTACTTTCCCCAATATTGTCGATAGGTTTAGTTGATATATAGAAAGCTTGTTTGATTGATAGGTTGAGGCCTGCAATTCCTCGTCCAGAGATAGAAACATGTAGAGTGGTCACGCTCCCTTCTTCTTCTGGTACCCTTCACGCAGTTGCAAGGCTGCGTTGCCCCTATGGGAAGTATGGTTTGAGCCACTTAGCATTCCAAGGATGTCGGAGGACTTCGCCTTTCAGATTACGAAGGTAGTAGGAACCGCTTCCCGCAATATCGTGTATTATAAAAGGTCCTCCCCACGTAGGTGCTAACTTTCCCCATCTCTTCTCTCGTTGATACTGTGGGATTGTTCTCAACACATACTGCCCCTCTACAAAATTCCGAAGCTTTACCTTTTTGTTGTACTCCCTTGCAAGTCTTCGTTGGTAATTTTCCATCTTCTGCAATGCTGCTTCCCTTCTTTCTTCTAGGTCGTCCAATCTCTCTAACATCATGTCTGTTGTGAGATTTTTCTCCCACGCTTCGGTCTTTGTGGTTGGCATGAGTATCTCTGTAGGGATGACTGCTTCAGCTCCATAAGTGAGAAGAAACGGGGATTCCCCAGTGGCAGATCTTCGCGTTGTCCTGTATGCCCATAACACATTGTGTAACTGTTCACACCACCGCCCCTTATGTTCGTCTAATTGTTTTTTGAGGATAAGGGCGAGGGTCTTGTTGGTGGCTTCCGCTTGTCCGTTGCTTTGAGGGTATATAGGGGTGGATTTGTTCTTCCTTATTTTGAAAGCATCGAAGAGCATGTCTATGTTTTTCCCTTGTAATTGCTTACCATTATCGGATACGATTTCTGCTGGTATGCCGAACCTGCAGATGATGTTCTGGAATATGAAATAAACACATCCACGTCTCTGATCCTAGCTAAGGCTTTAGCTTCCACCCATTTACTGAAGTCGTCCGTGGACTATCAAAAATCGTCTTTTCCCTGATCCTTCGATGAAAGGCCCGACGATATCTATGCCCCATTTTGCGAATGGCCATGGGCTATCTACAGAATTTAACATTGTTGCTGGCGCGTGTATCTTTTTGGCGAAACGCTACATTCTTCGCATCGTCGGGACATTCTTGCGGCATCCTGTATCATCGTGGGCCAGTAATATCCTTGCGTTTTGGCTTTGTCGGCTAGTGATCTCATACCGCTATGATTCCCTGCGTCCCCATAATGGATGTCATTTAGAATTCGGTGCCCCTCTTTTCGAGATAAGCAACGTAGTAACGGTCCGAGGAAGGATTTCTTGTACAGACCCCATCCCGAAGATCATATCTTCCTGCTTTGGAGAGTATTTTCCTAGCCTGTTTATGGTCCGCGGGTAAACTTCCCTTTCTCGAGAAACCGAATGGATCACCGTTTCTCCATCATCTTCGTTGCTGAAGTCTTCGTCTTGATTTGCTCTTGACAGGATATTCTTCGTCGAAATCGTTATGGATGTCCTCTCCTACCTGGTCTTCGGTATTTTCTTCCACTGTATCTTGATTGGTAGCGAAGGAGAATTGAGGTGTAATCGAAGGCTCGTATACCCTTGTTATTTTAATAGCTTCGATGCTTTCGTCCTTCAGCATGGATGATATATATGTCAGCGCATCTGCGTGCCTGAGATCCCTTCTGCATAAGTGCCGGAACTTGATGTTCGGAATTTGTGACGCCAATGTTTGGACCAAGGCCATGTAAGTTGAGAGGGTGTCATCGTACACGTTGTACTCGAGCCCTATTTGCCGTATGACAAGCTGTGAATCACTTGTTAGTCTTACGTCGGCTACTCCCATCTCTATTATTATTCGGAGGGCATGTACGACTGCCTCGTATTCGACGATGTTGTTGGTATGCTCTTTGAATTCTAACCTGAGTGCCTGTACAATCCTTTCTCCGGTTGGGGTGGTGATGACAATGCCTATTCCTGCTCCTTCCTTATTTTTGGAACCGTCGACGAAGACTTCCCATTGTCATTGACTCGAGGGTTCGAGGATATCCATTGGATCCTTGCTTTCTTCCTCGGCTTCTGGTATTCCCTTAATCTCATCGTCGTTGTCCAGGGGAAGGTCTGCTAAGAAATCCGCCAAAACTTGGGATTTTCGAGAATGTTGAATTTCATGAATGATGTTGAATTGGTCCAGGTGGGTGTTCCACTTGGCTATTCTGCCCACTTTTCCCGCGCTTTTGAGGACTGCTTCCAGTGGTGCTTTGCATGGGACCCGGACGAAGTGAGTTAGGAAGTAGGTTCTCAGCTTTTGAGTAGCCCATACCAATGCTAGGATAAGCTGTTCGATCTTTGTGTAGTTCCTTTCCGCAGAATTGAGGGTCTTACTGACGTAATAGATAGGTTGTTCTGTCTTCGTATTGGTTTTGACCAACACTGCGTTGACTGCGTCTTCGGTTGCTGCTATGTATAATGCCAAAACCTCATCAGTCCTCGAACTGCTTCCGTAACCTCTTTCCTATCTGTGTTGTAAGTGAGGGCCCTGCGGTTTCAGAACATGAGATGGTGTTGATTGTGCGGTTCCCTTCTGGAAGTTGGACTGGCTTGGTTCGTTTAGATCTATCCTCTGCGACATCCTTTCGTATGTAATGTTTGAGCTCGCCCGCATCAATTAATTTCTGGATCATTATTTTGAGGTTTTTACACTTTTCGGTCTGGTGCCCGTTGAAACAGTGGTATTCACAGTAATCTTTGGATTTCTCGGTTCTTGGGGGTTGTTTTCCCTTAGACCATGGCCATTCCAGATTTTCCCTTCCTTTGACCTCTCGCAGGATCCGAGCATAGCTAGCATTGAGCTTTGTGTAAACTTGATCTTCGAACTTCCGATCGTCTTTTCGCCTTTCGTCCCTTCGTTCTTTCCTATCTTCGTGGGGTCGTTCCACCGAGCAATTCCTTTTGGTTCCAGTGGTTTGTTCTGCGGAATTCGTACGGTGAGTTCTCTGTGGGTACGCCCTCGGGTTTTCACGCTGGATTTCTTCAAGACGAGCGTGTTTTTCAATAATTATTCGAAGATCCCCCTCTGTCTTGGGCACGCTTCCATGAATCTCAACAAAGAGTGGACTCATTCGGTCTAATCCCCACTTGTAGCAGTTGATACTTACCACCGGGTCCACACTTCCTATGGCTTGGCAGACCTTGTGCCATCTGTTGGTGTATTCCCTCGTGGTTTCCTTATATCCGATTGCCAGTGAAAAAGCTTATCCATTCCAGTATTAACAGCCTTGTTGTACATGTAAGTTCTTAAGAACTTTTCTGCGAGTTGGTCGTAGGAGTGGATGGAGTTTGGCGGCAGATTATCAAACCAAGACAATGCCGATCCCTTCAGACTCGATGGGAAGTATCTACAGAGTACTGCGTCGTTCTGGCTCCATCTAGCCAGTACACGGTTATAATACCGAATGTGTGCAGCGGGATCGCTGGATCCGTCATAGCATTCGAATGTCGGGACAGGGCATTTGAGTGGAATAGGGTGTTGGCCAGGCGATGAGTTAAGGGTGTGGAGTTAGCCTCTCTCATGACTTCTTCCAACCTTCCTCCGCCTTGTCTACTTTTTAATTGCCTGATCTCTGCCATCATTTCATCACGCAGCTCTTCCATCGCGGTGGTGCCCTACATTCCTCTGCTCATGATAGCTTGACTCTCCATCGTTATAATCTGGGTCGGATGCGCTACTTCCTCTGGCCGCGTTTCCATTGGCCGCTACGATGACTCTTCGGTCTCGGTTTGGTTCGGGTGCCTTTGAATTTGCTTCATCGAGTTGTTGGCTCGTCTTTGTGCTTAAGGCAATCCGGTCTTTTAAATCCTGGTTTTCTCTGGCCAACAAAGCCACAGCATCCGCGTAAACCTTTTGGCTTTTCTTCAATTCTTCAAGTTCGGCCATCAATCGGTCTGATTGGTTCGACCCTTGATTGGGAGTCCCAGCTCGTGCTATTACGGCCACCGTGCCGCCTTCTTCTATGGTTTGTACTAAAGGCGGGGGAGGTTCAGCTTCGATTGTTGGCATTCCCAGATCGGGCGGAGTGCCCATCTGCGGTGTTAGAGCCACCTGCACAGTTTGATTCAGCTCATTGGTTGATGGCATTCCGAAGGTTGGCGGGTGCGCGGGTTGGTACGTTCTGGATTCATCCACCCTTTCTTTTGGTTGGTGAAATTGATTCGTAGCAAGAGTTTTCACGGCTTCCGTAGTCTTCGGGACTGCCGCTGTCGTATTATATTTTTGCCGCTGCTCTGAGGGCCGCGGCTGCAACGGAATTAGCATTCATAGGCGAAGTGATTTCCGCAGTGTCCTGTCTCTGACTGGTCATTTTGGCTTTGTCTCCTTTCTGCTTGCTCCGGGTGATGACCGGGGTTGTCCTCGGTGCTTCCTTCGACGTGGCTCTGGATTTTCCTACTTCTTGCATCTTTCTGCACAAGGGAATTTCAAACAGCGGGAAACAGAAATGTCCGTGCGGATCGGGTTAGTTTGCGAAAATTCCTAATTCCACGACAGGGAGAAACTGCCCGAGGGCCACAGAGAACTCTTAGGGTAGCCCATTTGATTCAAACATGAGTTAAAGTATATGGATTAAATTCTTATTAAAAGTGCGGATTCATTGAAAGTATGAGGAAACGCGAGAAAACCCCTTTTAAAACTGCACGTAAATCCTTTGAAAACTTACGAAAGCCCAACGGAAAGATAGGTCCGTACGAGATCTAGAAAAATGTAGATCGTGGATCTAAGTAATAAATCTTTTAACCAGTAAACGACGATACGGTAGTACCGAAGACAACGGGTGCGTTTTTGAACATGGCAAAGTTAATAAAAGATAAATACTGTTAAAGATAATGAAGCAGAGCAATCTTACGCTAATTTAATTATGAAATCACAGGATAAGATAAATCTTTTACCGGGACGAAGTCCCTGTTTCTAGCGCCAAATTGTGAACACGTAAATCACGTAGGCATCTATATGTTCACAAACAATATTCAAACTCCTGGGTCCAACTAGTGCTGATAATACAATGCATTGATTCCTTGGCTCAAAACCTTCGGGTTTATCATAGCCTCATCTAAGAATACTGCGAGTGGCGTTTACGCATGGGGAGATAAAGAAAACGAAGCATAAAAGTAAAACTCATGAAGCGTTAGACAAAAATAAAGTGCTGAAGTGTAAATGAGACCGGGATTTACGTGGTTCAGCACTAAGGCCTACATCCACGGGGTTGTTGTTTCACTATGTACTTGATGGTTACAAAGATAGTCGAGTGACTTTGTAGTTTACATTGGTCTATCTATTGTAAAGGACTAACTTACACTTACAATCTTTTCTCTCTCTCCTTCCTCCGTTTTTTCGATCCCTTTACTCTTGGTGGAGAGGGGGTATTTATAGGGTTAGAGTGTGGGACCCATCTCTGAAGGCCGTTGGAACCTTATCTTCTTGTGTTTTGTGTCCATCACGCAGGGGTCTTCGTTCGTAACTTCATCACGCAGAGTCATCCTCGTTCGTTCCACGGGTTGATCGACACGTATGCTGCTCAGAGTGTTTAATGCGGGTAGTTGAGGCGCCTGCTCGTGTCAGGCAAGTGTTCTCTGCCTATGTCGCGTCTATGTTAGTACATCTTCTCTCCATTGTTGATCTTGGCTTCTTTTGGGGATGAGATAAAGTAACTCTTTGGGAGTTATTTGGTGCTCCGCAGTACAGCTTGTTACCGGAACATCCTTTAACTCCTGCCCTTAGATTTGTTCGGGCAAGGATCCAACGTCGGCGGGATGGGCATCTTGGTTGTGGGCACATGTCATCATGCTTTGATGACTTTGTCCGCATGCTCTCCACGTATGTTCCTATATACACGTGTTTGATGATGAAATATGTGCACACAATTTGTGATTATTTTTTTTTGTAAGATGCATACGGTTGCAAATAAAAAACTGTGTAGTTCATTTGAATTATTAAAAAAATTAAATTTATAGGTTATATGGATATTAAAGCAAATGAACGTTGGATTTCAAGATGGAGATTATGATTATAAAGACATTGTTTGATAATAAAGTGCAATATGCCATACAATATCTAATTCAACCGCATCAACAAGTAAGTAGAAAGAAATACTACGAGTTGAATGGGAGTGGAACCAAAGTGCTCGCTATAGACAGCCTGGAAGAAGGAAAAGAAAAAGATGATTATAAATGTGCACTAAAGGATAAGAAAGGCTTACCAAGATATGATTGACGGGATGTCTTTCCCAATGGAATCGATACTAGAATTTAGTAAGTATATTAGAAGTCTTTCTACCATCTATATACACCTAGCATGATTTAAGAAAGTCACATTATACTTTGGCTGCAATCAACTTTCACCCGATGAGTGGATGAAGTTCAGGCTTAGCAAATGATCACCATATAATTATCCTGGAAATGAATTAAAAAAAAAAAACAATTTTTTAAGGATAATAATGATACCTGGATAACATAAGTTGTACTATCATAGTTACAAAAAAAATGTGGTAATTGACTCCTTGATCTAAGAGTCAAAGAGTGGACAGGATTGGCTGAAAAGGGTCATCTCACGGTCCTTATCGTCCTGATTTCGTTTGACTTGGATGACTAGGAAAGTTCGATACCTCTCGCTACGGCATATTGGGTTTTGCGCCTTATAAGGCTATAAGCCTATAACTAATATTTCCTTCCTCCCCACCGGCACCTTTTATGCAAAACCCAAGAAAATTGTTTTCTCCATCTCAATTCACCTTGCTGAGTGATTTTGTGATGTAATGATTCGATTTGACTCATCAGAAGCTATCAATGGAAGCCCGATGTTGATTATATTGTGTCAGGTGTGTCAAAAACTTCGCATTTATCTTTTTCTGTTTGCAAGTCTGTCTTCTGATTATTTCGAGTAATTGATTGCATCAATTTCAATACCTCAATTCCAAACCGAAATTTAGAGTCATGAAGTGGTTTGTATCTTAAGATTTTGTTTGTTTTTTGGGTAAGCTTGGATTAGGATTTTTGTTTATTTTTCCGTGTTTGATCTGTATTTTATTTTTCTGGATTTAGTTAGGGTTTTTGTTCGATTGATGCTGACGAAGAAAATAGGTTTAATTAGGGTTTTTTATTAGGATTGTTGGTGTTTTATATCATAAATTGACCAATGGAGAACCAAAACCAGAGAGACATAGAGAAAGACAATGACTCTTCCAGAAGCCAATTTTTTGTGAATTCATTATACTAATATATATTGTCAGTGGATTTTCATCATGAATTGATTCATTATCAATATAGAGTTTGATAATGATCATGTTTGTATAACCTAATCTCCCATCAGAATAGAATGATATGGTTGTTTTCTTATCTAACACTTGAAACCAAAACTGAAATGGATACAACAACCCTAAAAAATGCGATTCGAAATTGACCCCTGTAAAAATCCTGAAAATAATTCTACAAACTTGAATCAGTACAATTAAATTAAGTGGAGAAGGTTTCAAATATCTAAATTTCTCCCTCTGTTCATTGTAATGGTGTATTTTATGTAATGTTGTCTTGAGTGCATTGCTAATTTTCCTCCCAGTGTTGGATATGTTATATGTACTACCACATCATGTACTTTAGGGCTATGCAAGTGTTGGTATATATATGTATGTTCACTATGTGCATTTCTCAAATAACCATCTGGGTTACAGCTAAACTAATTAAGATTTTTTTTTTTTTTTAGATTTGCATAACATAAATCAATTATTAAGGTTGGATATGTAGTTTATCTGGGTATATTCCTTTCTAAACTTCCCTAAAGTTGGGAAATTCTCAGAGATTTTTAGTAAAACTAAAGCTACTCGATTAAAGTTGGGAAATTCTAAAAATTCTCAATTAATTTTTAGTTCATTGCTTCGGATATTGATGATTCTATATATGTTCTCAATGAGAGTCTTTTTGGTGGTTTTTCTCTAGAAACTCAAGTTTATTTGAATATCTAAAATTAGTGATTTTTTTGTGTATTGTGGTCTAACTTTGTAATGCATTTTTTTGTCTTCGAAATAGATGATGGCTCGATAAAAGAAATGGCAACTCAGATGCTGAAAGTTAGTCCGATTCTGTCGTTGGTTTCGGCCTTGGTAAGATTGTTTGCACCACGTCTTTTAATAGTAAATTTGCTTGATTTAGATAGTTGTATACTGATGTTTAGGGGGTGATGTTTAGGTTGATGGCTGCTGTTCTTATATGGAACTTGATAGGTTTCTCACTGAAGTTAGCATTGTAAATGGTTCACTTGATACTGCATTCAGTGAAAGAGTCTGCGAGATCAGGGTCATAAGTGGTAAGTACTGCCTTAATCCATAATTAAATTATTTTATTCGTAAAATAGTAGGGTGGTGGTCACAAGAGAAAATATAGAAATTAGTAATTTTCAAACGAAACAAAAAGCCAGATTGAGAACGATGTTCTCTCTTTAATAATTCATGTTCATTTTCTAAAGGATCATCTTTTAGTTTGAAAATGTGAAATGTATGGACGCTGTAGGAAGAGAGCATTGCTCTGAATTGTTTAAAAACTCAACAATAGGAGAGAGAGTTGCAAAAGAAACGGTCAATCAGAATTGTAGGATTAAGAAAACATCAGCGGAACGTGGAAAGGTTTTTACTGTCGGGTCGATGAATGACATGATTTGTATTTAGTTGATTATTTTCATATATCATAGTAGAAATATTGGTTTGAATTTATTAGGTTTTGTGTAAGTTTTGGTTTTAGCTTGACAAATTGAGTTCGACTTCCTTGAGTACATAACAAAAATTGTAGGTGTACATAACAAAAATTTGTAGGTTTCTTATTCATTGGAAGATTCTTTCCTAACATTGAATTCATTACAATGTTAATAATAAAAATCCATAGTGACAAAGTTTGTATGAAATTAACCAGTATTGTCTATTTTTTGGGATCTTCTCGGAAGGAAATGGAATCTATTCATACGAAGACAGGTGTTGTTAGATTTTTCCGCTATGATTAGTTTCTTTTATGTTATGATGAATGTTACGATGAAGCAAGACTAGATAATGCAGTAAGAGATGAAACCATGTACCATTGTTTTGTTGTTTCTTTTCCACATTTAGGATACTCTTTTAGACGTATGTATGAATACGAACTACATGACTTGAAGTTAAACACATATTGAAAAGACTCTTGGAGATTATCTAAGTCCACGAACTCTGTTACATTTGAGGCTAAAGTACACTCATTTCCGGAGAATCAGAATCAAGTATTAGTGTTATGTTAACTTCAGCAATCAGTTTGCAGGAAAACTCATATGGGTTACGATCGCCTTCATAAGAGATAATTTCTATTTGTTTTATTAATTTCCTGAATTGTGTGTATGAGGGTTTGTCCAATCCTGCGTGGTTTCGAAAGTTGATACTGAAATTTGCTATGTCCAAATGACAAGTCTAGTCAAAGTTCATAACATTAGCTAAGTTTGTTTTGGATGATCCTTCGAACGTAGTAGATTTGTCTCAAATGTGGTTCGCTAAGAGTTGTTATTGTGACAAGTTATGTCTAAATTGGTTATGGAAACTCAAGTGTGGTAGATGATTGCTGGTGCGTTAAGTCTCCAGTATTGCATCATTCCTTAGTTGCTCATTGTAGCTGAGAAATTGGTCCCTGAGTTAGATCTTCTCATTTGGATCAAAGTATTGTATGTTACTGCATCATTTCATACCATATGGACTGTTTATGTCGTTTATTCACCCACCTGGGCTTTTGCTTATTTGTTCGCTTGGGAATTTATGCATGGTTTAGTTGTATTAGTTAGGGAATTTAGGTGTTGATTTCGAAGTTCTTTGGTTATTTTAGAGCATCTGCTTGGGCAGAAAGAAGGTGCAGCGATGTTTTGGCTGACTCAAATTTTGGCTTGGTTTTCCATGCCAAGATTTAACTGCAGTGTGCCTGTATAATAAGTGGATGTTACCCAATTTATTTTACATGTATTTAGAGTTATTTCAAATTGCTATCCGAAATTATTTTATAGGCTTCATTCCATACATGTAGAATTTATATTCTTTGTGTTCCTTTCATAAAGGTAATACATTTTTGGAAATCGATCTTGACTTCGTCGCACACATATAGAGTTTATATTCTGTGTTTCCTTACGTAAAATATGTAGAGTTGATATATTTTGGGAAATCGATCTTGAATTTTGCGAAGTCTATAAACAAGGAATAATTTTATAAGAGGAATGATATCTTGCCCTGTTTCAACGTCCACCCAAGTTTATAAATTTGTTGTAGTGTTCACTTAGTCAAAAGGAAAAACCGAAAAAATAGTGACGAAGAAAACGTTGAAGTGGGGAATAGGTTGGAGAATTAGATATACTCCCTCCGTCCAAGTTTACTTGCTTAATTTGGATTTTGCAAAAACTTGAAAGAAATTCAAATTACTTCCACATACACCATCGATCTTTCAAATTGTTTGTTCAATATACTAATTTTCATATCATAGTTTTTGTTTCTTTCTTGATAATTAGAAAATTTTAATAGGAAATATACCAATTTTTTGGTACAAATTTGTTAAGAAAAACACAATTTTGGCAAGTAAAGTTGGACAGAGGGAGTATTATTCAGCGGTTCTCCAACGCAGTCGAAATATACGATTGCAATTTCCTTCCACCGACTATTTAATTTGGTTTTGTTCTTTTTTCTGGTAGGTGCTCACATCCATTGATTCACTTGCCTTGACTAGGGTTACCACAGGTAAAGTTTATTGCTCCTCTGTTGTTTCTTTTCACCTGTAGTGAGCTTCACTGTATTTGCGTGTTACTTGGTTTTTAATTCTGCACTTTTAGATCTTACAAAGGCTAAGGAAAATTCCAGCAAAAAATAATTTCAAGAGGCGAGAGACAACCATTTGCCTGCGGACTAATACGTGGAAGCAGAATCAGTCTAGACCATGTGCTAGACCCATGCCAATCCAAATGTCACTTAGGCCACCAGCGTCTGACCAATGAAGCTTATGGGCTTCGGGGTGCATGAAACTACCATTTCTTCGTGAAGATCTAGGGATGTTGTACGGTACCGATTTCAGTATTCACAGCAACCGTAACTGTAATTATAGTCTAAGATTCTAGCTGCTGAAGCAGATGCAGATGTGTTAAGTGGCCTGTTTTATCATTCATATACAATGTCATTAAAATTCCGAGAAGTCCCTCAACATTTTTCGTATAACATGCTAGAATTGAACTGATGGGTTCGTGGTTGTGCAGCAGGAGATGTAACTCACACGGATGTTTCTAAAAAACATTATTTGGAAGTTCAAATTGCTGCTCCGCTAGGTTAGAGATTTTGATTTGTAAAGTATTAGGTTACAGACAAATCAATTCCCGCTTTCGGTGGGTTTTCTCTTTGTCTCTGTTTGGGCTCGAATTTCTTAAATTGTTCATAGTAAAATAATTTCTGCAAGTTCACCACTTGCAGGAAAACTGAAGGCCACCACTTTTCCTAAACTAATGCCAAAGACATTTCCATCCACTTTGCAATTCAAGCTGCTGATTTGGATGAAGATATTTCTAGCGTTACTTTTTATATGGTTCCAAAGTGAATAAGTTTCTGCAACAAGAATCGGACCATGTTGAAATGCCATTCTTTGGCACTTTTTTAGGATTTGTGGAAGGTTCAAATTGAAGTTTTTGTTAGTTGGTTTGTGCTTATATTGGACTGATTGGCTGACTTAGAACTCTGTAATGTTCTTTTGTGTTTTATAAGTTCCAGGATTACCAGACATTCCCTGCTGGCCTAGCATGTAAAGATAGGCACATCTCATCAGGAATCTAGATTTCAGTAGGATGTTAATACGGTCAGGGATATTATTATGATTGCAAATGATGAAACTTCGGTATCTTCTCTAATATACCCGCATATAAAAATTGTGAAATCCATTTATCAGCACTCTAATAATACCCTTATTTGACGCTGATGCTTTGCAGGTCACCTTTCGTTTAGGAGATATGGAACTTTTTCTAATGATCCTGACTTGCACGAGTTAACAAAAAAATCATCAATATGAGAATAATAAATGATCCCGTTGTAAGAGTTTTTAGAGCTTATTTAACGAGATTCATTGAGAACTTTCTAGCCGATCTAAATTTGTTTGACCAGCTGGGAACCCAGGTTAATAATCCTCCCTGTATATTAAGTCAGCATTTGTTTTTCCAGAGTTCCTAGATCATGTAGTTTTCCGTAAAAATTACAGTTGTTAAGGTCACAGGTTGTTAATCACAAATGATGGTATATATGCAATATTAATTATTGAGATTCTCAATATTGATTTTTGTCTTCTGATAAAATTGCATATGAACTTGAAGTGTTGGCTTCTCTAAAGACTCTGAGCTTCTCAAAACATGGGAGTGGAAGATCCATTTTCATGTATCCCGCTTTAGCGAATCTTGGAAAAGAGATTGGTAGCTCCACAACCCCTCATTTTGTTTGTTGGGTATTATTTCCTTCAGTAGGTAGTTTGAAATTTCAGTGGTTAAGTAAGTTTTATTTGAGTACGATAAGATAATTTTGATTTACTTTTTCACTACCTTTAGGTTTCCACATTTAACAAGATTCCTTGAGATCCTTAACAACGGAAGGAATAGGAGATCCTATATGGGGAAAATTATATATGCATGTCTCATGGAAATCCTATATGCGACATAACTGTATATGGGATTGGTGTAAACAATCCATGAGAGTAATTGCATTATGTTAAATAATATGTGAGCTTTATATATTAAATAAGAAATGTCGGCTGCCAATGAAGATACCAAGTTCTACACTATGTTTTATTGTACCAGACTGTCATTGTGAGGAGTGTATAAAACAAATGGAGATGATAGGACTGATCATTGGTTGTATGGTGCGTTGAAAATTTATGGAATAATTAAGACACTTATTAGGCAGTTGAGCCTGCTGCCTGTCCTTCACTAACCAAAGGTGTATATGCTGAATATAGAGACTGCGAGAATGACACTTCGGATGAAGATGCACACACTTGGGCATGACTTCATTCCCGATCCCATTCATTCTGGTGATAATATGTTTCGGATTCTAAAGCTTATTTTCTATGCTTTCCCCAACAAGGGACAATTGTTATGTTTTGATGTATGCCTATATTGCCATGTTGTGGCACCACTTATTTCACATCAGGTGAAAGATTTTATTTCTTTTCCTTGCAAAAGAAAAGAAATATTCCTCAAATCGAATATTTAAGGTGAATTATATTATTTCTTTTCCTTATAAAATTGTACTTCTAAGTTTGAAGCTTATCATAATTTTGAATTTGAATGAAGACTCTGCTGTTGTGGTTGCTGAAGGTGCGATAAAATTTGCTTGGACATAAGGTTTAATACCGTACCCAAAACCAACTCATTCAATTCTGTCGTCGTCAGGAAAGTTCTCCATTGCAAAGAAACTGGGAATCAAAAGTTATTCACTGAGTTATGTGTGGAGTCAGACATAGTCATTTTGATTTTCTTGCGTTTGAGAAGTGTTTACAAGGTATTGTTGTTGATTTATCTTTTTCCGACAAGAAAGTACATGCATCACTGGATAACATTCCTCAAGTTGCGTAAGGCTTTTATAGCTTATGGCAATGTAGGAAGTCATTACTTTCTTGCGGTATGTACTTTTGCTATTACAGCTGTTCATTTAAAAAGGTAGTTAATGCTTCATTATTCGTAAAGGTTCTTTCATGTAGTTAAACTAGACTATCGTTTAGGTCAAACATTGATGTTACCTTACTTAGCATGATCTAGTGATGTCATCCAAATTGATATATTCCTGCTTATTTGAAAATTTTGTTACTAAAAGGGCTTCTCATAGGAAAAGAGGTGCTCATATATGGCTCTTAAGTATCATTATGTACCTCGGTGTATAAGTTTCGTCATAATTTTTCATTTTATTTTTATTTGCAAATGAAGAAATATGAACTGCATTTAATACAGCCTATTTAAGGGCGTGCATAGAACGTAATGTTGGTAACATGAAATGACTTTTTGCAGCAATAATTTGCTCATGCCTAAAGATTTTATTGGGGTTAAGGGGAAGAAGGTGAAGAGAGCACATGGCTGAAGGTGAAGATGAGGAGCATCATGAAGTTGCTAAGGCGAGGCGCAAGTGCAAGGAGTTTGAAGTATTTATTGGAGGCTTGGAGAAGGGTGCAACTAATGAAGATTTAAAAGAAGTTTCTTCAAATTTTATGATGTTGATTACTGTGGTGTAATAAGACATCTCCCTACGAATGCTAAGCATGTTGCACAGTTGTATCTCTAAATAAGAAGTTTTTTTCCAATTCAGGTCAGTTTTCTTCTGTTCTAGATTTAATTTATTGGATTGAACTTATCAAACAGATTACAGTTTATTATCCGTGGGCTTATTATGTTTTTTGTTCTGTTAACTAAAGCTGAGAAAAACGACGCGCACTGAAAAGAATCAATCAAAAAGATGTTACAAGAGCAACTGAAAGGTAAACCATCCACATAATGCCTAGGAACAAAACTTTAGTTACTACAACTAGGATAAATAAAGGTTTTGCTTCCATACACTATCCCAGTGGTAAGTAATATTTAATTCTTGCTTAAGTTGAATAGAGTTACATATGCGGTGCATATATTTTCTGAATAAATAATCCGTTTCAGGTTAATGGAAAATAATGTGGTGTTACTCCGAATCAAGACAGTGGCACCCTTTACCTGGGAAGCGTATGCAAAACTTGGACTACAGAGGCTGTAAGTAGGCTCACATATAAGTATTGTACTTAGATTAAACCTACCAGTGAAGCCCCAAAGTAGTTGATAATTTTTTTCGACTTTTGATGCTTATGTTCAGTTTAGTAATCCAAAGATTATGAAGATGTTTGGAAAGATTTCTGTAGTCAAAATCAGTTGAGCAAAGGATGAAATCTTTGGATGTGAAATAGGTACTTCTTTTTGGATTTTTTAATTAAACAAAATCAGCAGCAATCACTGAGGGACGGTGAAATTATTGTTTAGGGAATTAACCAGGACTATTATCTTACACATGATACTTGCAACGTCCATCACATATGCTCACCATGAAAAATTATCGAAAGATGATGAAGATTTTCTTATGTCACTCAATTAAAAATCTGATTCATTAATCATTATGCATATTTTCTCAGAACTTGAGGCAAAAGAAGATATGTCCTTTGTAAGATGTGGATGAACAACGAAGTCATGTTCTGATTGAAGTTATGCTCACTACTAAGTGCAGATATGTAGATTACTGCATTCCATTGGATGTCTTAGCTCAACAGGTAGAGTGCATGGATTTAGTCATGAGATTGTGGGTTCGACTCCCACAAACAGTGACTGAATCAGTAGTGCTTTGTATATTGATATTACTCTTAGTGGTTGTTGGTGGTTTTTGAGACTGTGCTCAGGCTGCGTGGTACACATGAGAAGAAGTCTACTATGACCAGTGTTACATATAATGGGACTTCATACAAAGATAGAAAGTGCGGACGAAGACAACAATTGTTTGAAGCTTTTTAAATATGGACCACGCCACAAAGCGGGTCAGGTTCTAATTATTCGTGTTGGCTATTACTAACCTGAAGTTGAGTGAACTCAACATTTGGAAAGTTGTGAAAAGAAGTTTAATCCACAAATTTCCTCTCTAATAGCTTACACGTATATCTGGATAAAGATTTGTTGGATTGAGAGGAATGAATTTGAGTTCAGGACATGATTATATATCCAACATATTTTTGATGTTAGAAAAGAATGGTCATCTTGATGAGGTTGTGTTGGTTAGCAGCAGCATGCTTAGGCCTATGATTGGACTTCAGTTCTTGGTATCGCAATAGTTGCTCAGTATTTCAGTGTTAAAAAGAGCCATCATTTTCCTCTTAAGGTTATAGAAATTGAGACTCTTTTTGTTTTCTGTGCAGCTCTGTAGTAATTTAGATTGAAGATTTGACTTGATGCACGATAGTCGATATGTTAGACCATATCTTCTATCATAACTTTAACGGGTCGTACCTCATATTATGGAATTTGTTGAAGAAGCTATTGGATGTGCATTAGTAATAGTTGATGAGCACGGTTTTTCTGATCCCGAAAACCTGACCATAATTCTAACTGGGACTTATATCAATTCCTTTCTGCGTATGCTATTAGAAACTTTTTTTTTCTTGCTACTACTTGCCATTGTTTTGCAGATGTTCCATGAATTTTATTGAAGACTGTATTGTGATCTTAAACTCACATGGTGTATGCAACATGTTAGGTACGAAAATTCACAATTTTCAGTTCAAAATACTATCTTATCCAATCACACATCTCTGGGGAGACTCAGCTAAAGTGGAGCATTTTGGACATGAATAAGTACTTTATTTTAGACTAAGCATTCATTGTAAGGCTCTAAATAAAATGTGCAGTTACGTACGAGAAGCAAGGAGCAACAAACCACTGTACACGGATAGTGATGGAGGTCTCCAGGTAAGATTTCTAAATTATACCAACATAGTTCAGTTACTCACTTATATGGCTGATAGAAGCTATGCAGATTTTGTTCTTCTTTCCTAAGTAATCCTATATGCATGAATTTCGTTAAGGATTTATGCACGCATCTAATTTAGGACATCAGAAGGACAGGTTTCTTTCTATTTTAACGAATAAAAGAAAACTAATTTACGTATCCCCCAAGTAGCTTGGCTATGTTGTTTATTAACTTAATGAAGTTGAGAAATTTTATTCTAGGCAAGCAACCAGTGAGCATCCAATAGCTAAGGATGTTGTACAACATGCTAAAAAGCTGCACCAGATGTATGCATCTAACCTGAAACACACAGAAAAATTGGAGGACTTTGATGTACACCCAAGATATAGGTCAGCGGGAATGTGGATGATAAATTGGTCTTAGTTGGTAATAAGAGACTAATGGTGGCCCATAATGTAACTATCATCTCTGAAGTTGAGGATTGCATGTTAGAGAGTGACTGAGTGAGCAGGTTGCGCACACTTTTGTGTTGGTTACTCTCAATGGGTTGATTTCTGGAGCTTTATCCATAATAGTCCTGTAAAATCAGAACAAGAGCAAGTAATTTCATCCCACAAACCAATAAACATTGTGAGATTAATGATGTCTGGCGACAATTGGGGGTACAACAATGCCATATCCAAGGAAGTTGGAATATTTTGAAGTGTTAGAGACTCGATCGTGACTTAAATTCATGTATCAAAGAGAGACCTTTTCTAAGGATCATCACTGAGAACACAAACATGTCTATCAGTTTAGTGATCAGGATCGAAGGAAGAATCGTCTTCAATAACTTGGATGAATATAAAACCAACATCAACTATGGAGGTCGATAAGAGGGTTTTCATAGAATTCAGCTTCATTTCTTCCCTCCCGAATTTTATAGCGCTTCCTTCATTCACAAGGCTCAAACCATGTAATACTAATGGTGGTGGCATTTTTTCATTTAAGAAAACTTTGTTACTTACCAAATTACTATTGATCATCAAAAACATATTATACAAAATAAACCCATATATGTAAACGAAGTTATGGAATTAAACCTTAGGATTTTGCTAGAAATGTGTGTGTAAATATAAAATGATTTTATTAATACTGATGTTATTAGATACTTACTGATATTATGGAAGTACATAATACCCTAAAATGATATATCTATTGTGTATGATTAACTAAGTTATAGTGTTTCTTGATGTAGTATTACCAAGAAATAAAGTACGTACACTCACTAGTGGAAAATGGGTTTTATAAGTCTACCTGGGTTTTATAAAAACGTCCTACCTATGAGCTTTCTTAATTAGTTGGGCTTCCAAAGGTAGTCATAATCGTAGGAAAACCAAATTGAGCGGTTGTGGAAGTCGTAACTATAAGTGGTAGTTTTGTAAATTATTTATGTAGTCCTCGTTTTAGGTAGGATAAAACCCTAGCTTAGATATTTTCCTCTTCGTTCTCTTACTCCTCTCTTCTCAAACACATCTTCTGTAAATCTCTTCACTCGATTCATATTATTGAAACCATGAATCGGATATATGTTCGTAGCAAATTAATTAAAATTATCTTTCCTAACCTATATTTTGTAAACCAAATCCATCTTCAGAAACCAAACCCAATATTTCAATAATCCAAATCTCTTATTGAACCCCAGAAGTTTGATTTTCTCCGACATAATTCCTAGCAACTTAATATCTTATTTCTCTGCACGAAATATTACAGACCAGTCCAAGAAAATGAGTTTAGTAAACCCTAGTTTCTTTGTTTATGGCGATGTTGTGAGTGTATATAGTGAAAATAAATCAAGGATTCACAATTTTTATGTTTCTTTGTTTGATTTCATGGAGTTTAAATCATGGGTTTGGTTTTAATTTCAGTTTTATGATCTCAATTTTGAGTTAGGTTACTATATTTATGTACATCTGGTTGTATTGATTTTCTAGGGTTTATTTTTGTTTTGATTTGGTTTGTCTTAACAGTATTCCATCATTTAGATCTGAAATTTGTTGGATTTATAATGAGTTTGGTGTGTGATTTTTTCAGGCTAAGTAGATTATTCGAAAGCAGAGAAGCAGGAACAATCATATTTTGGGGTGCTCAAGCACAACAACTTCATGGTAAGCTTGATTTGTAATCAATTACTGTACCTAAAACAGAGTCATCGTATTTACTAATCCATTACTTTTGCTTTTGAAAGTAGGGTCTGTGGAGGAACACTTGAGAATTTTTAAATCTCTGCTGATTCTCAACCAAAAGAGAAGACATCAATGACGTTGATGGTGCTGAATAAAAGCTTCATGAATGTAAGGATGTAATTTTTTTTTTCCTCAATCTGTTTGCAACACGTCAAATTTGTCTTTTAATGTTACACCCAAATTACTTCTAGTTGTCCTTGCTGAAGTCTTATATCATTCATGTCAATTGTTTAGAGTTCACACTAATCATTGTACTTGTTTTTGTAATATGTATTGCACTTTCATGTCATTGATGTTATAATTTGGTGTTCTATTTTTTTTTTTGCTGTTGCAGGGGAGCCATCTAAATGACATTTATTAGACTACGAAGTGGTGAGAACTTGGGGTTTCACAACATGCAAGCTTGTATTAAAATGGTGCAGGCATTTATGTTAGCATCTCTCCTTTAGCTCACATCAAGCTTGGATTTTATCATGTATTGGGTACCTCCAATGTAAACGAAGGATTGTGCGGTCACTTAACTAAGGTAACTCACTTATCCAATCATTTCGAATATGAGATACTAAGAAGTTCTTTATTTCCCACTTTTGAATGTAAGGGTAAGACTTGGACCTTAAACCTTGATTGTTGAAGCTCTAACAGTATTCTGTATCTAAATTACTTGTTTTATCATATTCAAGTAGCTACCGTTTTCTAGGAAACAAGCTTGAGCAACTGATTCGATTGAAGAGTTCCTTTACTGTGTTGCAGTGTGATTGCATCTCTGGAGATAAGTCCCAATGGAAGTATTAGTTAGCAGGATCTTCGAGCATTTCTGAAATGGGATGTTGTCCATCTCGATTTTCCATGCCCCTCCAACTGATAAGTTGGAGACTACATGATCCCACTATAGTCAGGTATAAACTTTATGCAAGTGTGATACTCTTCTGCTTTTGTGTAACTTATAATTTTTGCCGTTGTCCAGTACTTATTAGGCACTGGTTCATTGAGAGTTGGAGCTCAATTCGTGTACTAATATTTTGGAATGGTTTCCTTATAGTTCCAGCTGAAGGGATTGCTCTCCTCATTTATGGCACCAAACCACCACATAGCCCTTTGCTAGTTGGGTACTTCAGTGAGGTATACGCCTATTTTTGATTAATATTCTCAGCTGATTTTCTTTATCCCGTTTTTCTTATCCACCTTTATTTGTTTTCCAGTTACGCAACTTGCTAAAGGTGTATCATGGTTATGATCATAAGTTGTAGTTTAGCTTATGCTGGGGAAGACAGTCCTACTGATAAACTATGTCCAAGTAAGGAAAAAATACATTTTTCTAGTTCATGTTCTACAATGACAACGGTTTGCCTATTTTATTCGATTTCTACTTACTAACAAGTGGGTCTCTACCAGGGCCGTGGAGATGTATTCCTCCATCTAGTTGACTTGATTTATAATCAATTATGTTTTTGACTTGTTATTTGCGGTTAGAAAGATCTTCAGGTAGGTATTGCTTCTGTTATTGCAGTCGTTTTGAATCATGCAAGAGGTGCTTTATAGCTTGGACGTCTTTATTTACGTAAATCCCTTGTTTGCCTATATGATGCAGATTCTCATGTTACTACGATTTTGAGGATACACTCTTGTGAAGAACTTAAAGGGCCTGTTTCAAAGCTTTGGGTTTGACGCATATCCAGTAGTCATTAGCCTTATCATCTTTCAGGTATTATTGTCCCGTAGTCTGGTCATAGAACCTGACCCTGAAGGTGCATCCACTAGTATATAAGTTCTATACATGTTGGAACCTTTTTTTTTTCGTTAACAAATTTCTCATGAAAATAGCAATTTATTTTCAAAAGTAGCTGGCCCATACCAACTTACTTGTGTTGAATGATTGGTCAGTATATAGTGTGGTCGCTCACTGACCCACTTCCCTTAAGTTGTAAAGAGTTAACGTTTGTTTTTGGATGAAACCATTATTGGAATTAGCTTTTAATTGCTTAGAAATGCTCAACTCATTATCTTAGTGGGGTTCTGCAGCTGTTCATAGTAAATATGTTGCATTTCTAAAAGCTATATGTTTGCCGCATCTTATGTTCCGCTGATGTTAGGATCAATGATTACATTATCTTTTGCGGGTGAAACTTTGAACTGTATGAAAATTTTTGAACTTTTTAAATTAGGTTTGTAAACGAATTTCAGATTGAGCATTACTCTAGCGCTGAAAATGTCACTGGTTTGCAGGTGTTGATGGTAAGAAAGGTGGTGGTGGGCATCAAGCGAACCTTACCCCTTGGAAGGAAAGACCCTGCAAGTGGAGGCATCAGGTCAAAAAAAACTCCAAAATCTACACTTCAGTGGTGATTATTTTGCAGAGTAAGGCTAACCCCTATGGGCTAGATTGAACTGCTAGATTGGCCAAAAAGTGTTGCAAATCAAGAAAAAAATGTGGGGAAAAAGTTAATACTACTTCTGGATACTTCTCTCTCCTAGCAACTGCTCGCAGTCCAAGTAGCAGCGAGATTGAAACGCGCTCTAAAAATAATTTTATGCTGAACCGTTCAGCGCTCATATTTTTTGTTATAGTATCATATTCCGATGGTGTACAATACTAGCTGATTCATTTTCTCACTCTAGGTCATGTCCTATTCGTACACTAAAAAATTTTGATACATTTTCCCACTCTCTGTCCACCTAAGCTTCAATTCTTATAGTCCTCCCTAATTACACTGTCCTCTCTGCAATTCTGTCCCCACATCCTCCTCGATCCGCAAATATAAAATCACAGTTCTTCAATGCAATGGAAGAGTACGAACACCTCGGGTGAAGAAAAGCATATTTTTGTGCTGTTTTCTGCACGAAAATGATAATGGTTCGGTGTTGTCATTGTTTTGTTCAAAACGCTGTATCCTTCAGCGTTGGACGATGTACTGTTCAGCGCCACACCATAGGATTTAGGAGGTTGACCAATCTAACTGCTGCTAGATATATCTAGTCCAGGGGTTAGCCTAAGAAAAAGACATTCATTGATCACGTGTTGTCTTTTTTTATCCCTCATGTTAGGGCCACAATCACTGGGTTGCATTTCTTTAATCTGTAATTTATTTATCTTTCAGATTTGAAACCTTGATGTTGTAAAGTAAATTCAGTTATAAAGATAATGTTCATGCAATTTCAAATTATGGTTCGTTCATATCGTATTTTATTCTTTCTTGAGATTCAGCTGAATCAGCTTCCCTGCTGATTAAGCTAAATCAAATTTCATTTTTTTTTATAAAATATAATCAATGATACGACTTTGTCTTTCAGATCGTTCTACATAGTCTGTTCAAGATGGTCGTAATCTGAAAAATTATAAGAATCCCAGAGACAGTCTTTTGATAATTAAGACTACAATGTTAGGCTCCCAAAAGCAATCCTTTCTAGAGGTTTTAAGTGTGTTTCTGACCGACTTTTTTATTGCATTTTCCACTAGTGACTTAATTATAAGAAAAAGGTTGAGCCGGGGCGTGAGGCCCCGGTGATACCTAGTATCAATGGATAAGAAAAACATATTGATGTAGTTTAAAGTGGCTTCGTGGGACGTACAAATTTAAAAACCATGTGTCATGTGTTGAAGACTACAAGTTGCACGACATTAATCAGAGGCTGGGTTATGAACGTCAGCATTTTATTTTATTGACATTGTATTTCAGGTGAGGGGGTCGATTCACCAAATTGATCTTTCAAGTTATTTAGAGACGCTTTATCATGATCCTTTGGGTAGAAAACATTATGCTGCAACTAAAAGCGGCCAATTAAAACCCATATATAACGAAATTACCGAACATCGCTTATGTCTACAGTTGTCAACTTCAAGAATACCAATTAATGTCCGGTGTTCAATGTTGATCCTGATGGACACATATTGTATACTAATATCCGAGTTCCCATCATTTAATGGTTTTACGCATAAAATGTGGTGGTATTTAGGCTTATCTTCGTCTTATGGTGCCTGACAAACAAATAAACTTATTTTAAGATACATGCAATGTGTATTCAAAAATTATTAACAGTAAAGGTTGAGAACTGATAGATACCAAACCAATAACATAAGATTGAGGTGATTTTTATATGTAATTCTCGTTTTCGGAGTGACAATAACGGTACAAAAACTATTTAATATGTTTTACGATTTGTTCTACAAAATTGTTGTGTAAACCTAAAGTATTTATACTAAAAGGAGAGGTTGAGTCGGGGCCGTAAGGCCCGGTGATACCTAGTAGGAAATATAAAAAATATGATATGATATTTTGTTTGTATAGAAACTAATTATTTTATATGAAGTTTATTTATAAATTAATAAAGTATTAATTAATATATAAATTAATAATTATTAATTCTATTGATTAATTAATATCTCGTTTAATTAATAAATTTTGATGATCCCAATCATGATTTTTAAAAGCGTACGTTAGGTGATTTCTATATGTAATTCTCATTTTCGGAGTGACAATAACGGTACAAAAACTATTTAATATGTTTTACGATTTGTTCTACAAAGTCGTTGTGTAAACCTAAAGTATTTATATTAAAAGGAGAGGCTGAGTCGAGGCCGTAATGACCCGGTGATACCTAATAGGAAATATAAAAGATATGATATGGTAATTTTGTTTATATAAAAATTAATTATTTTATATGAAACTTATCTATAATTAATTTATTAATTAATTAATATCTCATTTAATTAATAAATTTTGATGGTCTCAATCATGATTTTTAAAAGCGTAAGGCGTAAGTTTCGCTTCAAAAAATTCTCCAAACCCCTTCGAAACGCCGAGGGGATTCGAACCTCCCTCCTCCACCCCACCTAAAGTAGGCCTAGCCCCTGAGCCACGAATTACTTTTTGACAGTTATAGGACATATATTCATTCTATACAAAAATTATCTTCTTAGTTGAGCATTTAAACATGGAAAATTTCTTGTTTGGTCTTAGGCCCATATAGTTATTTATAGTAGGGTCCAACCGCAATTCTTTTTTATCTGGAGGTCCAAAATTAATTAAAACATGGAAATGTCTATAATGCCCATTACTACCAAACGTGTGTGTCTACACTGCTTACAAATTTGAGTACATATCTGGTACACTGCTTAAAAATTCGAGTACATATTTGCTACCCTGCTTACAAATTTGAGTACATATCTGTCTGAGTACATATCTGTCGTACTGCTTACAAATCCGATTATATATCTGAATGCTTACAAATTCGAGTACATATTTGCTGCACTGCTTCCAGGTAGAGTACAAATCTGTAAGAATCAATGATAAATAAATTAGAAAACGTATTACATCACATACATTGTAGGATCATACAATGTAGCAACCCAACCTTCTATGTTCCTCCAAATCCATTTGCAGCACACCTTCTTTCATGTTTTAATTAATTTTGGACCTCCAGATAAAAAAAAATCCGGTTGGACCCTACTATAAATAACTATATGGGCCTAGGACCAAACAAGAAATTTTTCATAAGATAAAGTAATCAGAGACATCATCGTCGTATAAACTAAGTTGTTATAGCTGGTTTATCTTCTTTTTCCTCTACCTTAGGTGATCTTGAATGGAGAGAACCATGTTCAATATGGAGGATCTTCCTAAAGATATTGTATCAATAATTCTTTCGCGTGTAACTGGTGAATGCGTCTTAAACTGCAAGTTGGTATGCAAGATATGGGAAACACTCCTCCGCGATAGAAAGGTGAAGGAGGGTCTTCTTTACTCTGCTACGCTACGCAGACATCCCCCAACAGTAATATGGGAAAGGATGGCTACATTTTATTACGGAGATTATGATGACATTATGAGTGATTATTACACAGTGAACCCTTTGAAACCCCTTACTAAGATCGAGCATCCAAAAGTTAGACGGGGTGATGCTAATATCCTGATAGGTTCTTGCAATGGTTTGGTTTGTTTGGGTATATCTAATAATCACGGTGTCCGTGATCCAGTCCATGTCTGCAATCCGTTCACCGGAGAATATGCCAATCTTCCAATGCTAAACATGGATAAGTCTGGTGACTTCTCTGTTATAGTATATGGATTCGGTTATTTACAGAAGACTAACGAGTATAAGGTTGTGAGGATTTACTACCCCAGCTATCCAGGTGTTGGTTCGGTCCAGATATACACTCTTGGCAGTCGCAGAGGATGGAGAAGCATTGGAGAAATTAAACACAACTTGTGCAATCCTGGTGTCCTAGCAGATGAAACACTCTATTTCATGAATGCCGGAAGGAAAATTTCTTGTTTGGTCCTAGGCCCATATAGTTATTTATAGTAGGGTCTTACCGGAATTTTTTTTTATCCGGAGGTCCAAAATTAATTAAAACATGGAAATGTCCATAATGCGCATTACTACCAAACGTGTGTGTCTACACTGCTTACAAATTTGAGTACATATCTGGTACACTGCTTAAAAATTCGAGTACATATTTGCTACACTGCTTACAAATTTGAGTACATATCTGTCGTACTGCTTACAAATCCGATTATATATCTGAATGCTTACAAATTCGAGTACATATTTGCTTCACTGCTTCCAGTTAGAGTACAAATCTACAAGAATCAATGATAAATAAATTAGAAAACGTATTACATCACATACATTGTAGGATCATACAATGTAGCAACCCAACCTTCTATGTTCCTCCAAATCCATTTGCAGCACACCTTCTTTCAAACACACGTCACAACCAATTTGTAACTTCATCAAGACCACCACCGATTTCACAGGCTTGCAAATCTGAACCAACAACAACTCATGTTCCTATCATTCAAAATCTGTCATTTCTTGCAATAAGTTCTGAACTGCAGCTCCAGATCATCTCCATATCCAATTCCAGTACTGAATCAAACGTAACAAAGAGCATCTATTTCAGTATTTCATATACGTACTGAATCAAACATAACAAGGAGCACTTCCTATGAGTATGCGATATATGTACTGAAGATTCATGAACTACAAATCAACAGTATGACAACAACAGGTGACAGATCTATGAAAAATAAGAGAATCGAAAGACATATTACAGTATTTCACATAAGTACTGAAGGGTAAGACTAAAAAATGAGCAAAAACACAGCAAATAGCACTTCCTATCAGTATTATACATACATACTCATGGATCGAACCAAAAAAATTGGAAAAACTTCAAATAAAACAAAATTAGAAGAGTTTTGTATCAGTACGCCATATATGTACTGTCAATTCATACACGAAAAACAACTGTAACAAACCTAAAAAATGTTATAATGTTGAACCAATGATAAATCACAAATAACCGATACAGTTTTAGTTACCTGTAACCCTGGGAAAACAGCATTGTTAATCGCAGATTCCATATCAACCCAAAGAACAGGATCTTTCTTGAAGAAAATCATGCCACCTCTGGGACCTCGTAATGACTGCAAATTGAAACAGAAGACATAGTAAACAACATGACCCTTGAACCTAAACCAATAAAAAAAATGCTGCTTGTGTTGGTGTCAGTAGTTGCAGTCTTGCAGACTTCATGAATGGGACTAGGTGTACCTTGTGAGTGGTGGTTGTTACAACATCACAGTATTCAAATGGGTCGGCAAGTACAGATGCAGCAACGAGACCACTTATGTGAGCCATATCCATCATGAGAAAAGCCCCAACAGAATCTGCAATCTTCAAGAAACATAGCAGGAAAGGGAATTAGGTGTGCGTAATGGGTTAACTAGTCTGATTCTCTGATCACTAAGAATCACAACTATTTACAATCAAAAGATATGTGTATACCTTTCTCATTCGAGGATAATCGAAATCACGAGGATAAGCACTAGCACCAACAATGATGAGTTTTGATCGAAAGAGGGTGGCAGTTTTCTCAAGCATATCAAATCAATAAGGCATGCAAGTGAATTTGGTAATGAATGCAAATTATCAACGAATTATAAATGAACAACAATAGACCACATAGTCATTACACAATATAAGAATGCAGAGCAGCACCTGTTGATTCATCAAGACGGTAGGGCATCGATTCAAAATAAATCGAAGTCCCAGATACCCGTCTTTTAGGAGTCATAAATCCATGTGACAAGTGACCTCCATGAGGAAGATCCAGACCCTGTGCCAGTTACATGAACAAATTAATACAGCCCCATATTTTGAAAGGAGAGTTGATTACATCCCTTAGGGGTTCAAAACTGATTTCTGGAGAGAAAGAGAAAGAGGCCTCAACTTACCATAATACGGTCATGTGGGTTGAGAAGTGCAGTGTAAACTTAAAGTTAGCAGGAGAACCAGACAGAGGTTGGACATTAACTCCCCATTTCTTTGGGTCTAAGTGAAATGCAGCCAAAGCCCTTTGTTGACAAAGTGTCTCTAGCTCATCAATGTACTCATTGCCACCATAGTACCTACATTGCAGAATGAAATGATCAAATGCATTTCAATACAACTACAGGGAAAAAATACAACATTAAGCACCATCTTTACCTTTTACCATGAATCCCTTCTGAATACTTGTTTGTGAGGCAAGAACCCACAGCTTCCATCACTGCGCGAGATGTAAAATTCTCTGAAGCAATGAGCTCCAAGCTGTTAAACTGACGATTCTTCTCACTATCAATTATTGAACGTACTTCAGGGTCTGCCTAACTTGAGAAGGTAATCTATCCGCAGTAGTAGTACCCAACTTGGGGAAAAAAGTTGAAGAACCTTTAGTAAAAAGATTGGGTTGTTGTACAGCAGCACCCATTATTGCAGCTCTCACTGTATGCCTGCATCTTCTTCACTTCTCCTTAAACATAACAAGGAACACTTCCTATGAGTATGCGATATATGTACTGAAGATTCATGAACTACAAATCAACAGTATGACAACAACAGGTGACAGATCTATGAAAAATAAGAGAATCGAAAGACATATTACAGTATTTCACATAAGTATGAAGGGTAAGACTAAAAAAGGAGCAAAAACACAGCAAATAGCACTTCCTATCAGTATTATACATACATATTCATGGATCAACCAAAAAAATTGGAAAAACTTCAAATAAAACAAAATTAGAAGAGTTTTGTATCAGTACGCCATATATGTACTGTCAATTCATACACGAAAAACAACTGTAACAAACCTAAAAACCATAAAAGCGTCAATCAAATCGATTTGATTATCAGAATACAATCAAAAAAACAAATCAAAAAAGAAAACCGAACAAATAATCAAACAAGATGATTAGAAAGCATACCTGGAAACAGAAAACAAATATTCTCCTCGTAAATCATAAGAATTTTATATTAGTACACCAAATATGTACTGTCAATTCATACACAAAAAAAACTGTAAAAAACCTGAAAACATAAAAACGTCAGGAAAATCGATTGCATCTTCATAATACAATCAATAGAAGAAAAACGAAAAAATAATCAAAGAAGATGATAAAAAACATACATGGAAACACAACAAATCTTCTTGTCGTAAGTCATAACGATGCATCTTCTTCTTCTTCTTCATTCAAAATAATCTAGGTTTCTGTCAATACAGGATATACGTACTGTTGTTTCATACAAAAAAACAAATCTAAAAACAACAAAATGGAACTAGTTAGATCAAATCTAATATCGAAATGAACCAAAAACGTGATTATTCATCTAGATCTAGTAAATAATCAAGAAATCAAACATGGAGATCAAAATCTTAATCAAACACCACAACGATTAGACCATGGATCGAACAAAAAAAACTGGAAAAACTTCGAATAAAACTTGCAGAGCTCGAACAAAAAATCGTTGTGATGATTAATATCGTAAGAACAAAAAATCCACCTACCGATTACACTTGCAAGAGCTCGAACTCATGAATCGAACAAGGACCTCAAATAATCTTCACTTGCAGAGCTCTTCTCTGAAAACATAAATTGAGAGAATGAAAAAGAAACGAACGTGTTTCTTAGCTTAAAAAAACTTGCGGGGTGTTTTGGGAATTATGATAATACGTCACATGTGTCCCGCACGTGTACAGGACCTAGGCTTAAAAAATTAGGTCCAGTTTCATGTTTTCTTTTAATTATGGACCTATGCTTACTGGGCTTTAGTGGGTGGACCTGCCATTAACTAAGACTACCATAATAGTACCTATTGGTAATTCCTATTTAAACATAAATTTCATAGCTAACTAAGAACAACTAGTTTTATTTATAGGCGCTTCAAACACTAACCATGAAACGACGCTTCACGCTTCAACATACGCATCGCTTCTTAAAAATGAAAAACGCTTCACGCTTTAAAAATCTTGGTCCCAACAACATTAATTTATAAAGTTTCTACTGTACTTTGAGATGCAGTATTTTTCATGGTCTCCAACAAAAGATTTGTTAAAAGAAAATGACCTGCAACAAAATTGAAATAATATAAGATAGAAACATCGCCAGTTACGTGTCCACAAAATTAAATTATGTTGGGGAATAAGGAATTAGATAAGACGGTCAGGACAGTATAGCGCAGAACTCAAGTACGAAAGGACGTCTTGTTGGTTGATGCTTGATAAGGTTAGAGTACCCTAATAAATCTCTATATTGACAGACAAAACATAATCCTGACCACTGATACGACGTACCTAGATGATTTGTTGCAAACTGAAGCTCTATCTTGTCTGCAGAGAGCTTGTAAGGCAATACCATAACTCCTGCATTATTACTGCAGCAAAGAGTAAAAACTTCTTAACAAAAAAACATTCATCCCCAAAAAAGCACATAAGAAATTGCAAAAGAGTAGTGAAAATAAACCTCTCAAATTATTTGGATACTTAGAGCAACCACAGTCACGATACCCAAATTTGGTCCCAGAAAATATCGCAGTGGTGAGGAGTAAACCCAAATTTGGTCGCCAAATCTCTGCACAATATATCCATTTAGTAAATAAAATTCAATGAAACTTCCAAGCAAATACTTACCGTCCATGTATACTAGTACAACCGTTGCCACGGTGGGAGGGCCGACCGAAGAACTTGACGAAACGTCACCACTACGTGATTGCATAGATTCAGATTTTTAAAATTTGGCTGCAACTCTCTCTGACAAACAGTTTGCAAGAACTACAAACTTTTAGTATTTGATAGACTACCAAGAGACAATTGGCATGCCTGTAGACCATTGGGGTCACAGGTTTCCAGTATTTTAAGACATGGGGAAATTCGGACTGCCAATTATAACGCCCATTTTATTTTAAGACATGGGAAAATTCGGACTGCCAATTATAACGCCCATTTCAGAAAAATGATACTTTCATTTGTTTCGTTTTTGTCTGAAAATAGGACAAGAACTGAGAATATCACTTTTCCTGGAACAGAAGGAATGTTTCTACTGGGCTAGTTAAAAAGTGAATGACGAACTGCCAGTATTCGCATCAAAGTTGCTTCTTTAGCAAAAATTACTTGCATTCTTTAGCAAAAGTTACTTACATTATTAATACAGCTTATACTTGCTTTTGTTTTCTAAAAAATCAAAACATATAAGGAGACTTTTTACAATTCTATGAATTTCTTTTAAATTTTTCTGAAACATTCAGGGAGGAATATTTAAAAAATCTACATTATCATCAGCTGTCTTCTTCAGTTAGCACACTACCATGTAAGATAAGGTCCGAGAGGTTTCTGCGAAACAAACATCAAAATTGATCAGTTTACCCGGTTTAGATATATTTTCTCAAAGGGACATCAAATTTAAACGAACAAGGGAAACATACCACAATTCTCTCATGATACCAAGGTTTAGGTGACATATAATCAACCTGATGGACTTCTTTTCCATCTGCAAGCCTAGCACGTTCTTCCGCTGCAATTTTCACGAAATGATAGAGCAAGGACCAGAAAGAATGATGAGAAAGACAATATGAAGAGCTACGTACAAAACTTCTATTTTATCTTTAACAAGAGTTGAGATATTGCAAGGTGCTTAATTTTGCTACTCTCTCAACAAATCAATCAAATGAAAAAGAAATGTAGTAGTCGGGAGTACTTACGGAACTCTTTCAAACCGCCAGACAAAAGAGGGTTATTACTTTATTTACTCTGACTCCTTCGTTGTCGTTGGGCTCATCATTCTGATTACCATTTTTCTCCTCCAACTTGTTCTTCTTTAGTGGTGGCTCTTCTCGGGAGTTTCTGATGGTTTTCTGCTTACCCTTAAACCATTTTACACAGCGATCGCCTAAATCTTCAAACCCAAAAACAAAATATTAAAAGGAAAAGAATGAAAAGCAAAACTATATACAGGTGAGCTAGATATAAATTTTTTTTAGTGGCATATGATTAAATAAACTAATAATAACAATACCAAATTAAGATTTATGAACCCACATGGAAAACTTTAAAACCCCAGAATTAACAAAGATATTTCAGCTCATAAAACTGGGCACACTGTACAAGATTTGTAAATAACGATGTGTAACATAGATGTAATACTTTCAGAACCACTTGAGAAACAACAAAAGCATATCATTTCCCTCATGAAATGGCAATCAGACCCTAGCAATCACCAAATTCAAGAAAGGTGCCTAACTGAGAGAAAAAATCCATAGGGGTGTAGAAACATCTGTTTATCTATTGACCTTAACATATCAAATTCACCATTATAGTCTATAGAACAGAAGTCAGAAGTTAGGCATGGCTGCAAACCCTTGGGCACCTATTTAGCATACAATACGTCCATGCAAAATAATGGAGAGTAGTAGAGTGCAAACGATCAACTAGCTTCACCAACCCTCCACATTCAGAAACAAAAACTCCCATAACAATCACTCAAATGGAAAAATAAAAAGCCTCAATTTGAAGGCAAGTACACTTACCAGTCTCTTTGCTACTATCAACTTTATCCTCATCCACTCTCAAGCCACCATTTTTGTCAATCACCTTCACATTGGTCTCACCATTCTGCTTACTACTTTGCTCCTCTATAATCTTCAGTAGTTCCTCTTTCAGAGATTTCCTGCTGGTCTCATCCCCAGTGTCTAACATTTGAATAATGCGAGCATACAATGCTGGTTTTATCATCACAAGGAAAAAATTAAGCATGAGAAGAGAACTGAATATAGGCGACTCAAACAATGAATTGAATAAATAATATAGCCTCTATTCATTTATCACAAAACAACATGCATGGGAAACTTGAAATTCCTAGAATTAACAGACAGTGGTCCATTCATAACGACGATGTGCAGAACAGATGTAATAATTTGTGAACCACTAAAGTAAAAGCATAATTTCTAAACTGAAATGATAATCAGATCCTAATAGCATAATTTCTTCAGAAACCCGTAAATGCACAATTGTTCACAATAACTATTTTGAGAACTAAGTAGATGGCCATATTCAAAGCAAGTGCCAAATCTATGCAAACTCAATGTTGGTGTGTTTTACTATAACAAAGTTTGCTGTCGGAGACAAATTATTGAAATGATTTCAAAATCAATATTAAGAACTAAGATCTCCTCCTCCACTAAATTCCCACATTTTGCAGTAAACCAATGAGTAAAGAACCAGTAAAAAACATAAGTTTGACACCAAGCATGAATCCAGGTCCTACACTTTTGATTCATATGTTAATGGGAATGAAAACAAGAATATACATTTGAATTACCTTCTGTCAGAATCCTCCTGAAACCATTTCAATGTGGTACTCTTGCCAAAAGATTCTTTGCTCAAGGGTGCGATTATTAGGCTATCTGCAGTGCACGCAAGTGCACCCTATCGCGGCTCTTTAGTTGTAGTACTTACTCATTTCCCATGGTAAGTTTCATTCACTGCACAGTTGCATTTTTCAACAGAGTTCAAGCCATTCCAGTTCAAACATCCCAACACCAAAACTGCACTGCAATCTGCAACTTACCATTTCATGTCTATCTTCTCAACTCAACTTCATCATCTTCTGCCAATAAAACTTCCTCCAACTGAAGACAACAACAAGGCAAATCTCCACAAACAACACCGCCAAATCTTCACTGCTTGCCAGTTCAATTCCATTACCTCAGCACTTCAAGCCTAGCCATTGCTCCAGCTCTTCCATGCTTTCTCTGCAATCATTCCTAAACATACAGCTATAATTCATACTCCCGGTAACTCCAGCTGCTGAGGACCAACACCACCTGAATCTTCATACTCCATTCAAGATCAACACCTTCCGCTCCTTTCTTCCTTGAACTTCTTCCAGCACCGACACCAACCGTCCTTCAAATCGGCAAACCCTAAATCAAGCTCCATCTTTATGTTCTTCTGATTCTCCACATGCAGCCATGAATCAATAGCAGTACACTAGGGTCCTCTTTTATTTCTTGATTCTAACACGGATTCAAGGAAACCCCATTTCATGAATTCACCACAGCAACCACAAGAATCAACATCTCCTCCTGATTCTCCATCTCAATCACCGTTCCACCTAATTCAGCCACAGATTCACCTCAACGAACCCTAGATTCAGAATCATGAGACCCTAATTTCCATTTCTTACTTCAATCAGTTCAAGAAAAAAACTCATCTGCGATTCCTCTCAACGGAAGCATTTCCAGTTTCAAATCTCAGTTCAAGGAAACCCTAACTTCGAACCCTAGTTTCAAATTGCAATTTCACCCTTCTTCTCGATTGAATTATCTTCAAATCAAACCTAGAAACATCACCCTTCAAAACCAGTAACCACTTCCCATGAACATCTCCATCTTGTCTTCTTGGCTTCAATTCTCTGTTGGAGTTTGGGGACGAAGAAGAAAAAACAACGAAGGAGAGGGAAGAAAGAAGAAGGAAAAAGAAAAGAAGGAGAAAAAAAAAGGTGGCCGGGATTCGATCCCGCACCCTTAAGGTCAGTTTGACAAAAATGTCATCCATAAGGATATTTTTGGTTTTCAGCCCTGACAATTTACAATCTTTTTATTCCAATCGATCATTTACATTTTACAAAAAAAGTGGTCATATAAGGCCCTCCCCCGCTTCGCTCGGTCAGCCCACAAATCGAGCACAAAACACCTCTTCTTTCAATTCACTATTAGAAAAATCAGTACTGCCAGGACCATGATATTTGACTCCTATTCCCAGTATGTTCTTGAACCAAAATTGTAGGAAGAACTACAAAAAAAAATCAAAAAAAAAAAAAACCTAAATCAAATTTCTCATATCAAATCCAAATTTCAAAAAGAAAAAACCAAATCAATTTAAAAACATAAACAAACCTGGATGATTAGCAATAACCTCCAGTGTTCCAGATTGTCTCAGAACCAAACAAAATATCTTAGTTTCTTTATGTTTAAGAAGCTTAATAAATACATTTCCTCTTTCTTTCCACTTATTTCCATCATTATCAAATCGGTACAGTTTCGCTTGTCTACAGAATCAACAATCATAAACCAAATCATCAATTTTGAACTGGCTCAAATCAAATCAAATCAAATCGAAAAAGGTAATAAGTAAAGAGATTGATGAAGCGCCATAAACTACAATCTTACCCATATTGGGGTCTGCAACATTTCAATTTGTATCTTCACCACCCTATGTTATTCCAAAACAATTGAATTCGACTCCAACAAAAAGCACTAACCTGAACCGGAGGATTCATCATGAAAACAAACCATCAATAAGGAATACGACTGATTTCAATTACGACACATAATTGACCCATGTAAAGTGTTTCTTACCAATTTTTTGAAGATCGAGGTGGTGGTGGTTCAATTTCAATGAGAAGTCGGTGAAAGTTGAAAAAGAATTTCGATTCTCATTCAGTCTCAATCCTCCAACTTTCGAAAAATTCTTATTGAAATCTAATCACCAAATTCAACATTCTCATCCATCAGTTTCAATTTTAATGGTGGATTTGGACTTCGTACGTACGAATTTGAATTCAAAAACCCTAATTTTCCTGTGAAAGGATTAGAAATCCCTGGATCGAAAACAACCCCTAGAAATAATCTAAAGTAACAGTGATATTTGTGCAAACCCTAGAAATAATCTAAAGTAACAGTGATATTATGAGGAAGAGTGGTGGTGGTGGTGATTGAATCTGCTTGGTGGTGGTTGGAGGTGGAGGAGAGTTGTCGAAGAATTCAGTTTCGATTTCACCCTTATGTGGGTTTTTTACACAATTATCCTTCTAAACTTTGCGTTATTACGATGGAACAGGTTAGAAAGTTAAAAACACGGAGGGGGAATCGCGTAATTCTGTTAGAACAAAAGTCTTTACGGCGCTTAGTTTGTGTTATATTTACATAAGTTGCAAATGTATTACATCATTTTTTGGTAAAGGAAATTTATTAAAACAAAACTACATGGGCCTTACAAAACGAGGGAAGACCCTCCCTCTGTGATCATTATTTAACAGAGTGCACAAAAAAGAAGAAGGTAATTCTATCCATGTATAGATAAGTCTATCACCAACTGCCTTTTTATCTAAGGCATCAGCCACATAATTACCTTCTCTATAATTATGCCTAAAAGAAATATCCTGAAAAGAACCAGAAAGGTACAAAATATCTGCCAGGATATTAGCAAAGTACCAAGGAACTACACATACTTTATTACATAAGGAACTACTCATACTTTTTTAGCTAAGGCATCAACTACCAAGCAGATTCAATCACCACCACCACCACTCTTCCTCATAATATCACTGTTACTTTAGATGATTTTTAGGGTTTGCACAAATATCACTGTTACTTTAGATTATTTCTAGGGTTTGTTTTCGATCCAGGGATTTCTAATCCTTTCACATGAAAATTAGGGTTTTTGAATTCAAATTTGTACGCAAGAAGTCCAAATCCACCGTTAAATTGAAACTGATGGATGAGAATGTTGAATTTGGTGATTAGATTTCAATAAGAATTTTTCGAAAGTTGGAGGATTGAGACTGAATGAAGGTATTACATCAGTTGCAAAGGTAATTAGAAACTAGATTTTGTGCCCGTGCTACGCACCGAGCATTTTTTTAACCATATTTTTGATTTGGTGTGATGTGGGTTCGTCCCATCCCGTCGTACATTTTGTATTTGGTGTTGCGGGGCTTCGCCCCACCTCATCACGATACATTTTTGATTTGGTGTGGTCGTCTTCGCCTCGCCCCGTCCCGATGTATTTTTGATTAGGTGTGGCTCGGATGTGCCTCGCCCCGTCCCGTCGTGCATTTTTGATTTGTTGTGGTCGGCTTCGCCTCGTCCCATCCCGACGTATTTTTGATTAGGTGTGGCTCAGCTTTGCCTCGCCCCGTCCCCATGCATTTTTGATTTGGTGTGGCTCAGCTTTGCCTCGCCCCGTCCCATCGTGCATTTTTGATTTGGTGTGGTCGGCTTTGCCTCCCCCCGTCCCGATGTATTTTTGATTAGGTGTGGCTCAGCTGCGCCTCGCCCCGTCCCCATGCATTTTTGATTTGGTGTTGCGGGGCTTCACCCCACCTCATCACGATGCCTTTTTTATTAGGTGTGGCTCGGCTGCGCCTCGCCCCGTAGCTTAAATTTTTAGTTTGGTGTCGTTCGGATTCGCCTCTCCCCATCCCGATACATTTTTGATTTTGATGCAGTAAATAACGGATAACGTTCTCTTGATATTAAGTTTTTAGCTTGGTTACTGATATTAAGAATAGCTCATGCCACAAAATTTGCTTCCATTGTAATGTATTATTGGTGAAGCTAGAGAGTAATTTTTTATTGTGGTATTATTATTTCATACCCAACTATAATTTTAATTTTTTATGTCTGTTAGCCACTGTGTGAATTTCTCTTGGTAGAGTTAGAATTTGAGATTAAAGACGAATAACGATAATTTTTCATTAAAATTGATTTTGATCCCATATACGATTAAAGTTGATTTTGATCTCTAAACAATGTAGTCGATTTCTTCTCTTTTCTCCTATGGGTGTTGCTTCTCCTGCTGTAGGTATGAAATAATAGTCCAAAGACTCCTCCAACTATAACAAAATACTACCAATATTTATATCATTTATTTGAATAAAGCGCTTAATTATGATAATGAAATACATCAAAATTAGCTATTAATCCAACAATAGAATTTTTACCTGACCCGCTAAATTACATGTAAACAACTATTTTTTATTACCCTAGATTAAAACCTGTATATAATCTATCTAAATATAGAGCACAATATTAGTTTTTTGGCACAACTATTTTTCTTTTAAGATCCACATGTGCTGCACTTTTTTTTTGGGTTTCTATGGTATCTCCTACCACAACACCTTGAAGATTCTGCGACCATAGTGCATCTTTCGGACCTGCAACAGAACAAAGAAGAAAAGAGGACTCAACAAAGTAAGTAAAACTAAAGAAAAGATCATAAACACCATAATTCAATGCACTCTAACTCTAATTTATACCGGTAACGACAGAATTGTGCAGGTAGCACCCTGCAAAAACATCTTCAATACATGAACACCTTCATGTTGGTAAGAACTCGGACATTTGAGAACTCTTGCTATGCTATAGTAGTTGGCGCTATAGTAGATGACTGTGCACGTAACATTGTAACATGACAGGCTAAAGGCTAATTCTCCACTGAAAAATATCTGGCCATGAACTGGAGGGGTGGATGGCACTAAGGATTGTTTAGGCTAACATTTCCAATTAAACGATAAGTGAATTCTGGTATAACACTCCCTGCGTGAACGTGCGGCTCTACCATATCGCTGATATTTAATAAGCTACAGTTTAGTCTAAACACCGGTATATTAACATGCCCCTTTCTCAAATACACAATCATAAACTCACTAAGTGGTTGGTATTTGAGAAAGGTTTACAGACATATGAGGTGCATATAGTGCATGTTTTACACAACACAAAACCAAAGAAGTAATTTAAATAGTTAGAATATGTCTCAAACATGAATTATATAAAGAGGTTAGAATATTAATCTGCAATCTTATACAAAACTTACGTCTAAAAATCAAATCTAGTTACTCACTTTTTGTCCCCCATCTATTTCCTAAGATTTTATGTCAAATATTTTAATCAAAGATTTTGGTTTACTATAAAACTCATATAAACATTCTTTAGCAGAGAGTTATAATGCATAACTACAAAGTTCCAAAGCAACTATTTTTAAGTACCGATAAATTAGAAACCTTCGTCATATCCTAACAAAGATTTACGTCTGCAGTGCTACCAAAAAGTGTATGCCTACACTGTTGTAAATGCTAACTAATAAATCAGATATCTAATGCAATTGCAAATTTTTGTTTGGTGGGAGACAATGTTGTGTTATGTAGATAGGAAAAATATTTAAATAAACAACATCTTCAATAATGTCCAAATCGGTCATTGTTAGCAACATGAACTTCTCCATCACCGAAGGGACAGCCAACCACATATTATTTAAAAAAATAAGGTATATATCGAGGACCAAAGTAATAAAGAATATAAGAAAACACAGATGTTAAAATGTACCTCATATTACCTTACTGAATTGCCTATTACGACATAAGTCCTTCACGGGCTGATTCAACTTCATTATAGAAATTAGTTGTTTCCAACAAACTTAGATTGCATGTGAGTGGTTCTAGTGAATGTTGATAGTAAAATTACTCTCTAGCTTGTTGAGCCCAGCTCCTTTGTCTCACTTGCCCCAAATGATCCAATCTGTATTTGGAACAAATAGCAGTGTTCAGGTCCAAAATCATATTTATCAAATTCATTCCTGGTCACAAATACAAAGAATGCTACATTGATTAATAATATAAGTTCCAAAAATGGAATTTCATTACTTGCATATGGGTACTCTTCATTAAAATCAGAACTACTTTGTATCTGGTACTTGTATAGGGGTTTCAAAAATAAAATTTAATCTTTTGGATTACCTGAGTTTGTATGTTCAACAATATCACATTCTTCTAAAGTCTTCGATTGGTTTTACTAAACCGCATAGGTACCTATCTCAAATATACCTTGGAACTCATACCTTGGAACTCCATGATTATCTCTGGTCGCAACTTCGACGTTTGTGGAAGGAGTGAAGTACAACCTTTTTTCGCATAAGACAGGCCTGTCACCACGGATGTATGTGGTCATCCTCAAGTTCTTAATTAGGGTCATTGAAGGAGTAGAAAGATCTATTGGCCTCTCTTTGCGCATGGTGGTGTATTCAAGCTTGACAACAGCAAGGGTCAAATTTCCCTGCTTTTTAATCAGTTGAAACATCTACGAAAATTAAAAGAATAATATAGCAATCAGAGTAACTGTATATGCATGTAGTAATGCATCAAATAGCAATCAGAAAAACTTGTATAAGTATGTTGTAAGGATCACCTGATCCGTAAGAATCCATTAAAAATTAGTTGAAAAAGCTAATAGTCAACGGAAACCAAAGATGTAGTTCATGCATATGTTCACATCTGGAAACTTGATGCTTACATTTTTGTTTCACAACTTATTATAATCATTTTTATCAAATTCATGCTTACTTTAGCAAAGAGATTAAGATATTACAGTATAAGCATAACTGATGGATGAGCAGCGCAAGTACCACAGTTGCATCATGATCTCGAAGATGAGAAAAATGGATATGTAGTATATAGAGTAATAAGGATTGTTCTTACGAATTTTTTTGACTTGAATGTAGCTGAGGAAAAAAAGGGGGAAATTTTATAAACTCTTATTAGATAAAGGTTTTGTCCACAATTAACCAAGCAGAAAGCACAACCTGAACTCATATCAACTAAGATCCAAATACCAAGTCATCTAAACCCTTATTGGACAATCTGTTCATAGAATCTAACCTTATAAAGAAATATGTGATGGAAGTTCAATTAGAAGAATGCATGTGGCCAAACATGAAATACAAATCTCTAGGAAACCCTAAGAGAATTAGAAACTTGAAAATCAATGGAATTAGGCTACAAAAACCTTACCATCAACAGTACAACCTAAACACTATCTTAGAAAAATCAGTAAACTAAAATTAAGAAAATTACTGCAATTCAGATACAATAAGACAAATTAAAAAAAAAACCTAACACATCAAGAATCAAAATTAAATATCAATTAGGGGTTTTGTCTGAAACAGTGATTTTCGAAACCAAACAATAAGAAGAGAATGAATCAAGCGATGCCATACCAGTGATTTTGATTGAAGTCAAAAGCGAAACCTCAATAAACCCTAGTCTGCAAAATCGAAACATCCAAATAAGCAAACCCCTGTTTCGTGATTATCCTTCGTATTAATAAGAACATGACCTAAAAGCCACGATGATTACTCTGAAAATCAAAGAGAATATAATGGAGAAAAACGATGAGTGAAAAGAGAACATTATGCTGTGGTTTTAGGGTTTTAATGAATTTTTTTCCTTCCTTTTTTTTTGTTCCGGGAAAGTGTTATATATGTGCAGATCACATTTTTCTTTTTTTTTTTCTTTTTCCGGAATGCCGTTTTTTTCAATGAAATAACTTGTAATCAAAATAAAACCAACGACCAAAGTGCTGAGAAGAAGAAACGATAGCAAGAATCGATTCACATAATCCACACTGCAATTTATACCAACCAAATATCTGTGTACATCAACTAAGAAACCCATAATCAAATTCTTTATCAATCAAAGAAAAAGAAAAAAATAAGTATCTCACAAAACTGTGAGATAGGCAAAAAGTATAAGATCACACACCGATTAACAGAATGTGATATTGCTCTTTTGTACCTGCAAAATAAACATGGGTTAGGGTTTATTGATTGTAACTGCAAAATAATACATGGGTTAGGGTTTTATCACAAAACCAAAGAGGTGGAGAAGGCAAACAAAGAGAGAAGAAGAGAATAGAATAAGGGTATGGATAAAAGAGATGTCATTAGGGTTATGGAGATTCAACTTCGTTCAACAGAAAACTTGTTTTTTTTTTTCCAATTCAATCTAATGAGGAAAGTCCAAGCCGTGAGCATAACAAGGATATTCAAGCATGGTTAGGAGGAAAATGTTTTTGATTTGGATAATATTTTGACTAAGGAGGAACTAGATGAGGCAAGTACTATTCAGATTGATGAAGTGCGTGCTAAATTCATTAGAGATCCAGCTTATAGACAAGACTATTTCAAGGAAAAAAAGAGCAACTGGATAGAATGTCAACTAAGAAGAAAGCTCAATCTCCTATTAAGCTTGTTCCGGGTGGTAATTGTGCTTCAGATGAAAATGAAGAGGATTGTAACTATGATGAAACTTATGATGATTATGAAGATGATTACAAGGAGACTTATAGTGACTATGATTTGACTCAAATAATTGCTGGTCTCATTCCTAAGAAGAAGAATTTTAGGGTTGAAAATAAGGGGCGAAACGTTTCTAATTTTCCTAGGAGCTTATTTTATGTGTTTTTAGAGTTTTTTGCCCCTTTGGTTTATGGGGGTGGGGAAGCCTTGAGCCCTCATTTGGCACTGGTTCATTGAGAGTTGGAGCTCAATTCGTGTACTAATATTTTGGAATGGTTTCCTTATAGTTCCAGCTGAAGGGATTGCTCTCCTCATTTATGGCACCAAACCACCACATAGCCCTTTGCTAGTTGGGTACTTCAGTGAGGTATACGCCTATTTTTGATTAATATTCTCAGCTGATTTTCTTTATCCCGTTTTTCTTATCCACCTTTATTTGTTTTCCAGTTACGCAACTTGCTAAAGGTGTATCATGGTTATGATCATAAGTTGTAGTTTAGCTTATGCTGGGGAAGACAGTCCTACTGATAAACTATGTCCAAGTAAGGAAAAAATACATTTTTCTAGTTCATGTTCTACAATGACAACGGTTTGCCTATTTTATTCGATTTCTACTTACTAACAAGTGGGTCTCTACCAGGGCCGTGGAGATGTATTCCTCCATCTAGTTGACTTGATTTATAATCAATTATGTTTTTGACTTGTTATTTGCGGTTAGAAAGATCTTCAGGTAGGTATTGCTTCTGTTATTGCAGTCGTTTTGAATCATGCAAGAGGTGCTTTATAGCTTGGACGTCTTTATTTACGTAAATCCCTTGTTTGCCTATATGATGCAGATTCTCATGTTACTACGATTTTGAGGATACACTCTTGTGAAGAACTTAAAGGGCCTGTTTCAAAGCTTTGGGTTTGACGCATATCCAGTAGTCATTAGCCTTATCATCTTTCAGGTATTATTGTCCCGTAGTCTGGTCATAGAACCTGACCCTGAAGGTGCATCCACTAGTATATAAGTTCTATACATGTTGGAACCTTTTTTTTTTCGTTAACAAATTTCTCATGAAAATAGCAATTTATTTTCAAAAGTAGCTGGCCCATACCAACTTACTTGTGTTGAATGATTGGTCAGTATATAGTGTGGTCGCTCACTGACCCACTTCCCTTAAGTTGTAAAGAGTTAACGTTTGTTTTTGGATGAAACCATTATTGGAATTAGCTTTTAATTGCTTAGAAATGCTCAACTCATTATCTTAGTGGGGTTCTGCAGCTGTTCATAGTAAATATGTTGCATTTCTAAAAGCTATATGTTTGCCGCATCTTATGTTCCGCTGATGTTAGGATCAATGATTACATTATCTTTTGCGGGTGAAACTTTGAACTGTATGAAAATTTTTGAACTTTTTAAATTAGGTTTGTAAACGAATTTCAGATTGAGCATTACTCTAGCGCTGAAAATGTCACTGGTTTGCAGGTGTTGATGGTAAGAAAGGTGGTGGTGGGCATCAAGCGAACCTTACCCCTTGGAAGGAAAGACCCTGCAAGTGGAGGCATCAGGTCAAAAAAAACTCCAAAATCTACACTTCAGTGGTGATTATTTTGCAGAGTAAGGCTAACCCCTATGGGCTAGATTGAACTGCTAGATTGGCCAAAAAGTGTTGCAAATCAAGAAAAAAATGTGGGGAAAAAGTTAATACTACTTCTGGATACTTCTCTCTCCTAGCAACTGCTCGCAGTCCAAGTAGCAGCGAGATTGAAACGCGCTCTAAAAATAATTTTATGCTGAACCGTTCAGCGCTCATATTTTTTGTTATAGTATCATATTCCGATGGTGTACAATACTAGCTGATTCATTTTCTCACTCTAGGTCATGTCCTATTCGTACACTAAAAAATTTTGATACATTTTCCCACTCTCTGTCCACCTAAGCTTCAATTCTTATAGTCCTCCCTAATTACACTGTCCTCTCTGCAATTCTGTCCCCACATCCTCCTCGATCCGCAAATATAAAATCACAGTTCTTCAATGCAATGGAAGAGTACGAACACCTCGGGTGAAGAAAAGCATATTTTTGTGCTGTTTTCTGCACGAAAATGATAATGGTTCGGTGTTGTCATTGTTTTGTTCAAAACGCTGTATCCTTCAGCGTTGGACGATGTACTGTTCAGCGCCACACCATAGGATTTAGGAGGTTGACCAATCTAACTGCTGCTAGATATATCTAGTCCAGGGGTTAGCCTAAGAAAAAGACATTCATTGATCACGTGTTGTCTTTTTTTATCCCTCATGTTAGGGCCACAATCACTGGGTTGCATTTCTTTAATCTGTAATTTATTTATCTTTCAGATTTGAAACCTTGATGTTGTAAAGTAAATTCAGTTATAAAGATAATGTTCATGCAATTTCAAATTATGGTTCGTTCATATCGTATTTTATTCTTTCTTGAGATTCAGCTGAATCAGCTTCCCTGCTGATTAAGCTAAATCAAATTTCATTTTTTTTTATAAAATATAATCAATGATACGACTTTGTCTTTCAGATCGTTCTACATAGTCTGTTCAAGATGGTCGTAATCTGAAAAATTATAAGAATCCCAGAGACAGTCTTTTGATAATTAAGACTACAATGTTAGGCTCCCAAAAGCAATCCTTTCTAGAGGTTTTAAGTGTGTTTCTGACCGACTTTTTTATTGCATTTTCCACTAGTGACTTAATTATAAGAAAAAGGTTGAGCCGGGGCGTGAGGCCCCGGTGATACCTAGTATCAATGGATAAGAAAAACATATTGATGTAGTTTAAAGTGGCTTCGTGGGACGTACAAATTTAAAAACCATGTGTCATGTGTTGAAGACTACAAGTTGCACGACATTAATCAGAGGCTGGGTTATGTGTCAGCATTTTATTTTATTGACATTGTATTTCAGGTGAGGGGGTCGATTCACCAAATTGATCTTTCAAGTTATTTAGAGACGCTTTATCATGATCCTTTGGGTAGAAAACATTATGCTGCAACTAAAAGCGGCCAATTAAAACCCATATATAACGAAATTACCGAACATCGCTTATGTCTACAGTTGTCAACTTCAAGAATACCAATTAATGTCCGGTGTTCAATGTTGATCCTGATGGACACATATTGTATACTAATATCCGAGTTCCCATCATTTAATGGTTTTACGCATAAAATGTGGTGGTATTTAGGCTTATCTTCGTCTTATGGTGCCTGACAAACATAAACTTATTTTAAGATACATGCAATGTGTATTCAAAAATTATTAACAGTAAAGGTTGAGAACTGATAGATACCAAACCAATAACATAAGATTGAGGTGATTTTTATATGTAATTCTCGTTTTCGGAGTGACAATAACGGTACAAAAACTATTTAATATGTTTTACGATTTGTTCTACAAAATTGTTGTGTAAACCTAAAGTATTTATACTAAAAGGAGAGGTTGAGTCGGGGCCGTAAGGCCCGGTGATACCTAGTAGGAAATATAAAAAATATGATATTTTGTTTGTATAGAAACTAATTATTTTATATGAAGTTTATTTATAAATTAATAAAGTATTAATTAATATATAAATTAATAATTATTAATTCTATTGGTTAATTAATATCTCGTTTAATTAATAAATTTTGATGATCCCAATCATGATTTTTAAAAGCGTACGTTAGGTGATTTCTATATGTAATTCTCATTTTCGGAGTGACAATAACGGTACAAAAACTATTTAATATGTTTTACGATTTGTTCTACAAAGTCGTTGTGTAAACCTAAAGTATTTATATTAAAAGGAGAGGCTGAGTCGAGGCCGTAATGACCCGGTGATACCTAATAGGAAATATAAAAGATATGATATGGTAATTTTGTTTATATAAAAATTAATTATTTTATATGAAACTTATCTATAATTAATTTATTAATTAATTAATATCTCATTTAATTAATAAATTTTGATGGTCTCAATCATGATTTTTAAAAGCGTAAGGCGTAAGTTTCGCTTCAAAAAATTCTCCAAACCCCTTCGAAACGCCGAGGGGATTCGAACCTCCCTCCTCCACCCCACCTAAAGTAGGCCTAGCCCCTGAGCCACGAATTACTTTTTGACAGTTATAGGACATATTTCATTCTATACAAAAATTATCTTTTAGTTGAGCATTTAAACATGGAAAATTTCTTGTTTGGTCTTAGGCCCATATAGTTATTTATAGTAGGGTCCAACCGCAATTCTTTTTTATCTGGAGGTCCAAAATTAATTAAAACATGGAAATGTCTATAATGCCCATTACTACCAAACGTGTGTGTCTACACTGCTTACAAATTTGAGTACATATCTGGTACACTGCTTAAAAATTCGAGTACATATTTGCTACCCTGCTTACAAATTTGAGTACATATCTGTCTGAGTACATATCTGTCGTACTGCTTACAAATCCGATTATATATCTGAATGCTTACAAATTCGAGTACATATTTGCTGCACTGCTTCCAGGTAGAGTACAAATCTGTAAGAATCAATGATAAATAAATTAGAAAACGTATTACATCACATACATTGTAGGATCATACAATGTAGCAACCCAACCTTCTATGTTCCTCCAAATCCATTTGCAGCACACCTTCTTTCATGTTTTAATTAATTTTGGACCTCCAGATAAAAAAAAATCCGGTTGGACCCTACTATAAATAACTATATGGGCCTAGGACCAAACAAGAAATTTTTCATAAGATAAAGTAATCAGAGACATCATCGTCGTATAAACTAAGTTGTTATAGCTGGTTTATCTTCTTTTTCCTCTACCTTAGGTGATCTTGAATGGAGAGAACCATGTTCAATATGGAGGATCTTCCTAAAGATATTGTATCAATAATTCTTTCGCGTGTAACTGGTGAATGCGTCTTAAACTGCAAGTTGGTATGCAAGATATGGGAAACACTCCTCCGCGATAGAAAGGTGAAGGAGGGTCTTCTTTACTCTGCTACGCTACGCAGACATCCCCCAACAGTAATATGGGAAAGGACGGCTACATTTTATTACGGAGATTATGATGACATTATGAGTGATTATTACACAGTGAACCCTTTGAAACCCCTTACTAAGATCGAGCATCCAAAAGTTAGACGGGGTGATGCTAATATCCTGATAGGTTCTTGCAATGGTTTGGTTTGTTTGGGTATATCTAATAATCACGGTGTCCGTGATCCAGTCCATGTCTGCAATCCGTTCACCGGAGAATATGCCAATCTTCCAATGCTAAACATGGATAAGTCTGGTGACTTCTCTGTTATAGTATATGGATTCGGTTATTTACAGAAGACTAACGAGTATAAGGTTGTGAGGATTTACTACCCCAGCTATCCAGGTGTTGGTTCGGTCCAGATATACACTCTTGGCAATCGCAGAGGATGGAGAAGCATTGGAGAAATTAAACACAACTTGTGCAATCCTGGTGTCCTAGCAGATGAAACACTCTATTTCATGAATGCCGGAAGGAAAATTTCTTGTTTGGTCCTAGGCCCATATAGTTATTTATAGTAGGGTCTTACCGGAATTTTTTTTTCCGGAGGTCCAAAATTAATTAAAACATGGAAATGTCCATAATGCGCATTACTACCAAACGTGTGTGTCTACACTGCTTACAAATTTGAGTACATATCTGGTACACTGCTTAAAAATTCGAGTACATATTTGCTACACTGCTTACAAATTTGAGTACATATCTGTCGTACTGCTTACAAATCCGATTATATATCTGAATGCTTACAAATTCGAGTACATATTTGCTTCACTGCTTCCAGTTAGAGTACAAATCTACAAGAATCAATGATAAATAAATTAGAAAACGTATTACATCACATACATTGTAGGATCATACAATGTAGCAACCCAACATTCTATGTTCCTCCAAATCCATTTGCAGCACACCTTCTTTCAAACACACGTCACAACCAATTTGTAACTTCATCAAGACCACCACCGATTTCACAGGCTTGCAAATCTGAACCAACAACAACTCATGTTCCTATCATTCAAAATCTGTCATTTCTTGCAATAAGTTCTGAACTGCAGCTCCAGATCATCTCCATATCCAATTCCAGTACTGAATCAAACGTAACAAAGAGCATCTATTTCAGTATTTCATATACGTACTGAATCAAACATAACAAGGAGCACTTCCTATGAGTATGCGATATATGTACTGAAGATTCATGAACTACAAATCAACAGTATGACAACAACAGGTGACAGATCTATGAAAAATAAGAGAATCGAAAGACATATTACAGTATTTCACATAAGTACTGAAGGGTAAGACTAAAAAATGAGCAAAAACACAGCAAATAGCACTTCCTATCAGTATTATACATACATACTCATGGATCGAACCAAAAAAATTGGAAAAACTTCAAATAAAACAAAATTAGAAGAGTTTTGTATCAGTACGCCATATATGTACTGTCAATTCATACACGAAAAACAACTGTAACAAACCTAAAAAATGTTATAATGTTGAACCAATGATAAATCACAAATAACCGATACAGTTTTAGTTACCTGTAACCCTGGGAAAACAGCATTGTTAATCGCAGATTCCATATCAACCCAAAGAACAGGATCTTTCTTGAAGAAAATCATGCCACCTCTGGGACCTCGTAATGACTGCAAATTGAAACAGAAGACATAGTAAACAACATGACCCTTGAACCTAAACCAATAAAAACAAATGCTGCTTGTGTTGGTGTCAGTAGTTGCAGTCTTGCAGACTTCATGAATGGGACTAGGTGTACCTTGTGAGTGGTGGTTGTTACAACATCACAGTATTCAAATGGGTCGGCAAGTACAGATGCAGCAACGAGACCACTTATGTGAGCCATATCCATCATGAGAAAAGCCCCAACAGAATCTGCAATCTTCAAGAAACATAGCAGGAAAGGGAATTAGGTGTGCGTAATGGGTTAACTAGTCTGATTCTCTGATCACTAAGAATCACAACTATTTACAATCAAAAGATATGTGTATACCTTTCTCATTCGAGGATAATCGAAATCACGAGGATAAGCACTAGCACCAACAATGATGAGTTTTGATCGAAAGAGGGTGGCAGTTTTCTCAAGCATATCAAAATCAATAAGGCATGCAAGTGAATTTGGTAATGAATGCAAATTATCAACGAATTATAAATGAACAACAATAGACCACATAGTCATTACACAATATAAGAATGCAGAGCAGCACCTGTTGATTCATCAAGACGGTAGGGCATCGATTCAAAATAAATCGAAGTCCCAGATACCCGTCTTTTAGGAGTCATAAATCCATGTGACAAGTGACCTCCATGAGGAAGATCCAGACCCTGTGCCAGTTACATGAACAAATTAATACAGCCCCATATTTTGAAAGGAGAGTTGATTACATCCCTTAGGGGTTCAAAACTGATTTCTGGAGAGAAAGAGAAAGAGGCCTCAACTTACCATAATACGGTCATGTGGGTTGAGAAGTGCAGTGTAAACTTAAAAGTTAGCAGGAGAACCAGACAGAGGTTGGACATTAACTCCCCATTTCTTTGGGTCTAAGTGAAATGCAGCCAAAGCCCTTTGTTGACAAAGTGTCTCTAGCTCATCAATGTACTCATTGCCACCATAGTACCTACATTGCAGAATGAAATGATCAAATGCATTTCAATACAACTACAGGGAAAAAATACAACATTAAGCACCATCTTTACCTTTTACCATGAATCCCTTCTGAATACTTGTTTGTGAGGCAAGAACCCACAGCTTCCATCACTGCGCGAGATGTAAAATTCTCTGAAGCAATGAGCTCCAAGCTGTTAAACTGACGATTCTTCTCACTATCAATTATTGAACGTACTTCAGGGTCTGCCTAACTTGAGAAGGTAATCTATCCGCAGTAGTAGTACCCAACTTGGGGAAAAAAGTTGAAGAACCTTTAGTAAAAAGATTGGGTTGTTGTACAGCAGCACCCATTATTGCAGCTCCACTGTATGCCTGCATCTTCTTCACTTCTCCTTAAACATAACAAGGAACACTTCCTATGAGTATGCGATATATGTACTGAAGATTCATGAACTACAAATCAACAGTATGACAACAACAGGTGACAGATCTATGAAAAATAAGAGAATCGAAAGACATATTACAGTATTTCACATAAGTATTGAAGGGTAAGACTAAAAAAGGAGCAAAAACACAGCAAATAGCACTTCCTATCAGTATTATACATACATATTCATGGATCAAACCAAAAAAATTGGAAAAACTTCAAATAAAACAAAATTAGAAGAGTTTTGTATCAGTACGCCATATATGTACTGTCAATTCATACACGAAAAACAACTGTAACAAACCTAAAAACCATAAAAGCGTCAATCAAATCGATTTGATTATCAGAATACAATCAAAAAAACAAATCAAAAAAAGAAAACCGAACAAAATAATCAAACAAGATGATTAGAAAGCATACCTGGAAACAGAAAACAAATATTCTCCTCGTAAATCATAAGAATTTTATATTAGTACACCAAATATGTACTGTCAATTCATACACAAAAAAAACTGTAAAAAACCTGAAAACATAAAAACGTCAGGAAAATCGATTGCATCTTCATAATACAATCAATAGAAGAAAAACGAAAAAAATAATCAAAGAAGATGATAAGAAAACATACATGGAAACACAACAAATCTTCTTGTCGTAAGTCATAACGATGCATCTTCTTCTTCTTCTTCATTCAAAATAATCTAGGTTTCTGTCAATACAGGATATACGTACTGTTGTTTCATACAAAAAAACAAATCTAAAAACAACAAAATGGAACTAGTTAGATCAAATCTAATATCGAAATGAACCAAAAACGTGATTATTCATCTAGATCTAGTAAATAATCAAGAAATCAAACATGGAGATCAAAATCTTAATCAAACACCACAACGATTAGACCATGGATCGAACAAAAAAAACTGGAAAAACTTCGAATAAAACTTGCAGAGCTCGAACAAAAAATCGTTGTGATGATTAATATCGTAAGAACAAAAAATCCACCTACCGATTACACTTGCAAGAGCTCGAACTCATGAATCGAACAAGGACCTCAAATAATCTTCACTTGCAGAGCTCTTCTCTGAAAACATAAATTGAGAGAATGAAAAAGAAACGAACGTGTTTCTTAGCTTAAAAAAACTTGCGGGGTGTTTTGGGAATTATGATAATACGTCACATGTGTCCCGCACGTGTACAGGACCTAGGCTTAAAAAATTAGGTCCAGTTTCATGTTTTCTTTTAATTATGGACCTATGCTTACTGGGCTTTAGTGGGTGGACCTGCCATTAACTAAGACTACCATAATAGTACCTATTGGTAATTCCTATTTAAACATAAATTTCATAGCTAACTAAGAACAACTAGTTTTATTTATAGGCGCTTCAAACACTAACCATGAAACGACGCTTCACGCTTCAACATACGCATCGCTTCTTAAAAATGAAAAACGCTTCACGCTTTAAAAATCTTGGTCCCAACAACATTAATTTATAAAGTTTCTACTGTACTTTGAGATGCAGTATTTTTCATGGTCTCCAACAAAAGATTTGTTAAAAGAAAATGACCTGCAACAAAATTGAAATAATATAAGATAGAAACATCGCCAGTTACGTGTCCACAAAATTAAATTATGTTGGGGAATAAGGAATTAGATAAGACGGTCAGGACAGTATAGCGCAGAACTCAAGTACGAAAGGACGTCTTGTTGGTTGATGCTTGATAAGGTTAGAGTACCCTAATAAATCTCTATATTGACAGACAAAACATAATCCTGACCACTGATACGACGTACCTAGATGTTGTTGCAAACTGAAGCTCTATCTTGTCTGCAGAGAGCTTGTAAGGCAATACCATAACTCCTGCATTATTACTGCAGCAAAGAGTAAAAACTTCTTAACAAAAAAACATTCATCCCCAAAAAAGCACATAAGAAATTGCAAAAGAGTAGTGAAAATAAACCTCTCAAATTATTTGGATACTTAGAGCAACCACAGTCACGATACCCAAATTTGGTCCCAGAAAATATCGCAGTGGTGAGGAGTAAACCCAAATTTGGTCGCCAAATCTCTGCACAATATATCCATTTAGTAAATAAAATTCAATGAAACTTCCAAGCAAATACTTACCGTCCATGTATACTAGTACAACCGTTGCCACGGTGGGAGGGCCGACCGAAGAACTTGACGAAACGTCACCACTACGTGATTGCATAGATTCAGATTTTTAAAATTTGGCTGCAACTCTCTCTGACAAACAGTTTGCAAGAACTACAAACTTTTAGTATTTGATAGACTACCAAGAGACAATTGGCATGCCTGTAGACCATTGGGGTCACAGGTTTCCAGTATTTTAAGACATGGGGAAATTCGGACTGCCAATTATAACGCCCATTTTATTTTAAGACATGGGAAAATTCGGACTGCCAATTATAACGCCCATTTCAGAAAAATGATACTTTCATTTGTTTCGTTTTTGTCTGAAAATAGGACAAGAACTGAGAATATCACTTTTCCTGGAACAGAAGGAATGTTTCTACTGGGCTAGTTAAAAAGTGAATGACGAACTGCCAGTATTCGCATCAAAGTTGCTTCTTTAGCAAAAATTACTTGCATTCTTTAGCAAAAGTTACTTACATTATTAATACAGCTTATACTTGCTTTTGTTTTCTAAAAAATCAAAACATATAAGGAGACTTTTTACAATTCTATGAATTTCTTTTAAATTTTTCTGAAACATTCAGGGAGGAATATTTAAAAAATCTACATTATCATCAGCTGTCTTCTTCAGTTAGCACACTACCATGTAAGATAAGGTCCGAGAGGTTTCTGCGAAACAAACATCAAAATTGATCAGTTTACCCGGTTTAGATATATTTTCTCAAAGGGACATCAAATTTAAACGAACAAGGGAAACATACCACAATTCTCTCATGATACCAAGGTTTAGGTGACATATAATCAACCTGATGGACTTCTTTTCCATCTGCAAGCCTAGCACGTTCTTCCGCTGCAATTTTCACGAAATGATAGAGCAAGGACCAGAAAGAATGATGAGAAAGACAATATGAAGAGCTACGTACAAAACTTCTATTTTATCTTTAACAAGAGTTGAGATATTGCAAGGTGCTTAATTTTGCTACTCTCTCAACAAATCAATCAAATGAAAAAGAAATGTAGTAGTCGGGAGTACTTACGGAACTCTTTCAAACCGCCAGACAAAAGAGGGTTATTACTTTATTTACTCTGACTCCTTCGTTGTCGTTGGGCTCATCATTCTGATTACCATTTTTCTCCTCCAACTTGTTCTTCTTTAGTGGTGGCTCTTCTCGGGAGTTTCTGATGGTTTTCTGCTTACCCTTAAACCATTTTACACAGCGATCGCCTAAATCTTCAAACCCAAAAACAAAATATTAAAAGGAAAAGAATGAAAAGCAAAACTATATACAGGTGAGCTAGATATAAATTTTTTTTAGTGGCATATGATTAAATAAACTAATAATAACAATACCAAATTAAGATTTATGAACCCACATGGAAAACTTTAAAACCCCAGAATTAACAAAGATATTTCAGCTCATAAAACTGGGCACACTGTACAAGATTTGTAAATAACGATGTGTAACATAGATGTAATACTTTCAGAACCACTTGAGAAACAACAAAAGCATATCATTTCCCTCATGAAATGGCAATCAGACCCTAGCAATCACCAAATTCAAGAAAGGTGCCTAACTGAGAGAAAAAATCCATAGGGGTGTAGAAACATCTGTTTATCTATTGACCTTAACATATCAAATTCACCATTATAGTCTATAGAACAGAAGTCAGAAGTTAGGCATGGCTGCAAACCCTTGGGCACCTATTTAGCATACAATACGTCCATGCAAAATAATGGAGAGTAGTAGAGTGCAAACGATCAACTAGCTTCACCAACCCTCCACATTCAGAAACAAAAACTCCCATAACAATCACTCAAATGGAAAAATAAAAAGCCTCAATTTGAAGGCAAGTACACTTACCAGTCTCTTTGCTACTATCAACTTTATCCTCATCCACTCTCAAGCCACCATTTTTGTCAATCACCTTCACATTGGTCTCACCATTCTGCTTACTACTGCTCCTCTATAATCTTCAGTAGTTCCTCTTTCAGAGATTTCCTGCTGGTCTCATCCCCAGTGTCTAACATTTGAATAATGCGAGCATACAATGCTGGTTTTATCATCACAAGGAAAAAATTAAGCATGAGAAGAGAACTGAATATAGGCGACTCAAACAATGAATTGAATAAATAATATAGCCTCTATTCATTTATCACAAAACAACATGCATGGGAAACTTGAAATTCCTAGAATTAACAGACAGTGGTCCATTCATAACGACGATGTGCAGAACAGATGTAATAATTTGTGAACCACTAAAGTAAAAGCATAATTTCTAAACTGAAATGATAATCAGATCCTAATAGCATAATTTCTTCAGAAACCCGTAAATGCACAATTGTTCACAATAACTATTTTGAGAACTAAGTAGATGGCCATATTCAAAGCAAGTGCCAAATCTATGCAAACTCAATGTTGGTGTGTTTTACTATAACAAAGTTTGCTGTCGGAGACAAATTATTGAAATGATTTCAAAATCAATATTAAGAACTAAGATCTCCTCCTCCACTAAATTCCCACATTTTGCAGTAAACCAATGAGTAAAGAACCAGTAAAAAACATAAGTTTGACACCAAGCATGAATCCAGGTCCTACACTTTTGATTCATATGTTAATGGGAATGAAAACAAGAATATACATTTGAATTACCTTCTGTCAGAATCCTCCTGAAACCATTTCAATGTGGTACTCTTGCCAAAAGATTCTTTGCTCAAGGGTGCGATTATTAGGCTATCTGCAGTGCACGCAAGTGCACCCTATCGCGGCTCTTTAGTTGTAGTACTTACTCATTTCCCATGGTAAGTTTCATTCACTGCACAGTTGCATTTTTCAACAGAGTTCAAGCCATTCCAGTTCAAACATCCCAACACCAAAACTGCACTGCAATCTGCAACTTACCATTTCATGTCTATCTTCTCAACTCAACTTCATCATCTTCTGCCAATAAAACTTCCTCCAACTGAAGACAACAACAAGGCAAATCTCCACAAACAACACCGCCAAATCTTCACTGCTTGCCAGTTCAATTCCATTACCTCAGCACTTCAAGCCTAGCCATTGCTCCAGCTCTTCCATGCTTTCTCTGCAATCATTCCTAAACATACAGCTATAATTCATACTCCCGGTAACTCCAGCTGCTGAGGACCAACACCACCTGAATCTTCATACTCCATTCAAGATCAACACCTTCCGCTCCTTTCTTCCTTGAACTTCTTCCAGCACCGACACCAACCGTCCTTCAAATCGGCAAACCCTAAATCAAGCTCCATCTTTATGTTCTTCTGATTCTCCACATGCAGCCATGAATCAATAGCAGTACACTAGGGTCCTCTTTTATTTCTTGATTCTAACACGGATTCAAGGAAACCCCATTTCATGAATTCACCACAGCAACCACAAGAATCAACATCTCCTCCTGATTCTCCATCTCAATCACCGTTCCACCTAATTCAGCCACAGATTCACCTCAACGAACCCTAGATTCAGAATCATGAGACCCTAATTTCCATTTCTTACTTCAATCAGTTCAAGAAAAAAACTCATCTGCGATTCCTCTCAACGGAAGCATTTCCAGTTTCAAATCTCAGTTCAAGGAAACCCTAACTTCGAACCCTAGTTTCAAATTGCAATTTCACCCTTCTTCTCGATTGAATTATCTTCAAATCAAACCTAGAAACATCACCCTTCAAAACCAGTAACCACTTCCCATGAACATCTCCATCTTGTCTTCTTGGCTTCAATTCTCTGTTGGAGTTTGGGGACGAAGAAGAAAAAACAACGAAGGAGAGGGAAGAAAGAAGAAGGAAAAAGAAAAGAAGGAGAAAAAAGAAAGAGGTGGCCGGGATTCGATCCCGCACCCTTAAGGTCAGTTTGACAAAAATGTCATCCATAAGGATATTTTTGGTTTTTCAGCCCTGACAATTTACAATCTTTTTATTCCAATCGATCATTTACATTTTACAAAAAAAGTGGTCATATAAGGCCCTCCCCCGCTTCGCTCGGTCAGCCCAACAAATCGAGCACAAAACACCTCTTCTTTCAATTCACTATTAGAAAAATCAGTACATGCCAGGACCATGATATTTGACTCCTATTCCCAGTATGTTCTTGAACCAAAATTGTAGGAAGAACTACAAAAAAAAAATCAAAAAAAAAAAAACCTAAATCAAATTTCTCATATCAAATCCAAATTTCAAAAAGAAAAAACCAAATCAATTTAAAAACATAAACAAACCTGGATGATTAGCAATAACCTCCAGTGTTCCAGATTGTCTCAGAACCAAACAAAATATCTTAGTTTCTTTATGTTTAAGAAGCTTAATAAATACATTTCCTCTTTCTTTCCACTTATTTCCATCATTATCAAATCGGTACAGTTTCGCTTGTCTACAGAATCAACAATCATAAACCAAATCATCAATTTTGAACTGGCTCAAATCAAATCAAATCAAATCGAAAAAGGTAATAAGTAAAGAGATTGATGAAGCGCCATAAACTACAATCTTACCCATATTGGGGTCTGCAACATTTCAATTTGTATCTTCACCACCCTATGTTATTCCAAAACAATTGAATTCGACTCCAACAAAAAGCACTAACCTGAACCGGAGGATTCATCATGAAAACAAACCAACCATAAGGAATACGACTGATTTCAATTACGACACATAATTGACCCATGTAAAGTGTTTCTTACCAATTTTTTGAAGATCGAGGTGGTGGTGGTTCAATTTCAATGAGAAGTCGGTGAAAGTTGAAAAAGAATTTCGATTCTCATTCAGTCTCAATCCTCCAACTTTCGAAAAATTCTTATTGAAATCTAATCACCAAATTCAACATTCTCATCCATCAGTTTCAATTTTAATGGTGGATTTGGACTTCGTACGTACGAATTTGAATTCAAAAACCCTAATTTTCCTGTGAAAGGATTAGAAATCCCTGGATCGAAAACAACCCCTAGAAATAATCTAAAGTAACAGTGATATTTGTGCAAACCCTAGAAATAATCTAAAGTAACAGTGATATTATGAGGAAGAGTGGTGGTGGTGGTGATTGAATCTGCTTGGTGGTGGTTGGAGGTGGAGGAGAGTTGTCGAAGAATTCAGTTTCGATTTCACCCTTATGTGGGTTTTTTACACAATTATCCTTCTAAACTTTGCGTTATTACGATGGAACAGGTTAGAAAGTTAAAAACACGGAGGGGGAATCGCGTAATTCTGTTAGAACAAAAGTCTTTACGGCGCTTAGTTTGTGTTATATTTACATAAGTTGCAAATGTATTACATCATTTTTTGGTAAAGGAAATTTATTAAAACAAAACTACATGGGCCTTACAAAACGAGGGAAGACCCTCCCTCTGTGATCATTATTTAACAGAGTGCACAAAAAAGAAGAAGGTAATTCTATCCATGTATAGATAAGTCTATCACAACTGCCTTTTTATCTAAGGCATCAGCCACATAATTACCTTCTCTATAATTATGCCTAAAAGAAATATCCTGAAAAGAACCAGAAAGGTACAAAATATCTGCCAGGATATTAGCAAAGTACCAAGGAACTACACATACTTTATTACATAAGGAACTACTCATACTTTTTTAGCTAAGGCATCAACTACCAAGCAGATTCAATCACCACCACCACCACTCTTCCTCATAATATCACTGTTACTTTAGATGATTTTTAGGGTTTGCACAAATATCACTGTTACTTTAGATTATTTCTAGGGTTTGTTTTCGATCCAGGGATTTCTAATCCTTTCACATGAAAATTAGGGTTTTTGAATTCAAATTTGTACGCAAGAAGTCCAAATCCACCGTTAAAATTGAAACTGATGGATGAGAATGTTGAATTTGGTGATTAGATTTCAATAAGAATTTTTCGAAAGTTGGAGGATTGAGACTGAATGAAGGTATTACATCAGTTGCAAAGGTAATTAGAAACTAGATTTTGTGCCCGTGCTACGCACCGAGCATTTTTTTAACCATATTTTTGATTTGGTGTGATGTGGGTTCGTCCCATCCCGTCGTACATTTTGTATTTGGTGTTGCGGGGCTTCGCCCCACCTCATCACGATACATTTTTGATTTGGTGTGGTCGTCTTCGCCTCGCCCCGTCCCGATGTATTTTTGATTAGGTGTGGCTCGGATGTGCCTCGCCCCGTCCCGTCGTGCATTTTTGATTTGTTGTGGTCGGCTTCGCCTCGTCCCATCCCGACGTATTTTTGATTAGGTGTGGCTCAGCTTTGCCTCGCCCCGTCCCCATGCATTTTTGATTTGGTGTGGCTCAGCTTTGCCTCGCCCCGTCCCATCGTGCATTTTTGATTTGGTGTGGTCGGCTTTGCCTCCCCCCGTCCCGATGTATTTTTGATTAGGTGTGGCTCAGCTGCGCCTCGCCCCGTCCCCATGCATTTTTGATTTGGTGTTGCGGGGCTTCACCCCACCTCATCACGATGCCTTTTTTATTAGGTGTGGCTCGGCTGCGCCTCGCCCCGTAGCTTAAATTTTTAGTTTGGTGTCGTTCGGATTCGCCTCTCCCCATCCCGATACATTTTTGATTTTGATGCAGTAAATAACGGATAACGTTCTCTTGATATTAAGTTTTTAGCTTGGTTACTGATATTAAGAATAGCTCATGCCACAAAATTTGCTTCCATTGTAATGTATTATTGGTGAAGCTAGAGAGTAATTTTTTATTGTGGTATTATTATTTCATACCCAACTATAATTTTAATTTTTTATGTCTGTTAGCCACTGTGTGAATTTCTCTTGGTAGAGTTAGAATTTGAGATTAAAGACGAATAACGATAATTTTTCATTAAAATTGATTTTGATCCCATATACGATTAAAGTTGATTTTGATCTCTAAACAATGTAGTCGATTTCTTCTCTTTTCTCCTATGGGTGTTGCTTCTCCTGCTGTAGGTATGAAATAATAGTCCAAAGACTCCTCCAACTATAACAAAATACTACCAATATTTATATCATTTATTTGAATAAAGCGCTTAATTATGATAATGAAATACATCAAAATTAGCTATTAATCCAACAATAGAATTTTTACCTGACCCGCTAAATTACATGTAAACAACTATTTTTTATTACCCTAGATTAAAACCTGTATATAATCTATCTAAATATAGAGCACAATATTAGTTTTTTGGCACAACTATTTTTCTTTTAAGATCCACATGTGCTGCACTTTTTTTTTGGGTTTCTATGGTATCTCCTACCACAACACCTTGAAGATTCTGCGACCATAGTGCATCTTTCGGACCTGCAACAGAACAAAGAAGAAAAGAGGACTCAACAAAGTAAGTAAAACTAAAGAAAAGATCATAAACACCATAATTCAATGCACTCTAACTCTAATTTATACCGGTAACGACAGAATTGTGCAGGTAGCACCCTGCAAAAACATCTTCAATACATGAACACCTTCATGTTGGTAAGAACTCGGACATTTGAGAACTCTTGCTATGCTATAGTAGTTGGCGCTATAGTAGATGACTGTGCACGTAACATTGTAACATGACAGGCTAAAGGCTAATTCTCCACTGAAAAATATCTGGCCATGAACTGGAGGGGTGGATGGCACTAAGGATTGTTTAGGCTAACATTTCCAATTAAACGATAAGTGAATTCTGGTATAACACTCCCTGCGTGAACGTGCGGCTCTACCATATCGCTGATATTTAATAAGCTACAGTTTAGTCTAAACACCGGATATTAACATGCCCCTTTCTCAAATACACAATCATAAACTCACTAAGTGGTTGGTATTTGAGAAAGGTTTACAGACATATGAGGTGCATATAGTGCATGTTTTACACAACACAAAACCAAAGAAGTAATTTAAATAGTTAGAATATGTCTCAAACATGAATTATATAAAGAGGTTAGAATATTAATCTGCAATCTTATACAAAACTTACGTCTAAAAATCAAATCTAGTTACTCACTTTTTGTCCCCCATCTATTTCCTAAGATTTTATGTCAAATATTTTAATCAAAGATTTTGGTTACTATAAAACTCATATAAACATTCTTTAGCAGAGAGTTATAATGCATAACTACAAAGTTCCAAAGCAACTATTTTAAGTACCGATAAATTAGAAACCTTCGTCATATCCTAACAAAGATTTACGTCTGCAGTGCTACCAAAAAGTGTATGCCTACACTGTTGTAAATGCTAACTAATAAATCAGATATCTAATGCAATTGCAAATTTTTGTTTGGTGGGAGACAATGTTGTGTTATGTAGATAGGAAAAATATTTAAATAAACAACATCTTCAATAATGTCCAAATCGGTCATTGTTAGCAACATGAACTTCTCCATCACCGAAGGGACAGCCAACCACATATTATTTAAAAAAATAAGGTATATATCGAGGACCAAAGTAATAAAGAATATAAGAAAACACAGATGTTAAAATGTACCTCATATTACCTTACTGAATTGCCTATTACGACATAAGTCCTTCACGGGCTGATTCAACTTCATTATAGAAATTAGTTGTTTCCAACAAACTTAGATTGCATGTGAGTGGTTCTAGTGAATGTTGATAGTAAAATTACTCTCTAGCTTGTTGAGCCCAGCTCCTTTGTCTCACTTGCCCCAAATGATCCAATCTGTATTTGGAACAAATAGCAGTGTTCAGGTCCAAAATCATATTTATCAAATTCATTCCTGGTCACAAATACAAAGAATGCTACATTGATTAATAATATAAGTTCCAAAAATGGAATTTCATTACTTGCATATGGGTACTCTTCATTAAAATCAGAACTACTTTGTATCTGGTACTTGTATAGGGGTTTCAAAAATAAAATTTAATCTTTTGGATTACCTGAGTTTGTATGTTCAACAATATCACATTCTTCTAAAGTCTTCGATTGGTTTTACTAAACCGCATAGGTACCTATCTCAAATATACCTTGGAACTCATACCTTGGAACTCCATGATTATCTCTGGTCGCAACTTCGACGTTTGTGGAGGAGTGAGTGAAGTACAACCTTTTTTCGCATAAGACAGGCCTGTCACCACGGATGTATGTGGTCATCCTCAAGTTCTTAATTAGGGTCATTGAAGGAGTAGAAAGATCTATTGGCCTCTCTTTGCGCATGGTGGTGTATTCAAGCTTGACAACAGCAAGGGTCAAATTTCCCTGCTTTTTAATCAGTTGAAACATCTACGAAAATTAAAAGAATAATATAGCAATCAGAGTAACTGTATATGCATGTAGTAATGCATCAAATAGCAATCAGAAAAACTTGTATAAGTATGTTGTAAGGATCACCTGATCCGTAAGAATCCATTAAAAATTAGTTGAAAAAGCTAATAGTCAACGGAAACCAAAGATGTAGTTCATGCATATGTTCACATCTGGAAACTTGATGCTTACATTTTTGTTTCACAACTTATTATAATCATTTTTATCAAATTCATGCTTACTTTAGCAAAGAGATTAAGATATTACAGTATAAGCATAACTGATGGATGAGCAGCGCAAGTACCACAGTTGCATCATGATCTCGAAGATGAGAAAAATGGATATGTAGTATATAGAGTAATAAGGATTGTTCTTACGAATTTTTTTGACTTGAATGTAGCTGAGGAAAAAAAGGGGGAAATTTTATAAACTCTTATTAGATAAAGGTTTTGTCCACAATTAACCAAGCAGAAAGCACAACCTGAACTCATATCAACTAAGATCCAAATACCAAGTCATCTAAACCCTTATTGGACAATCTGTTCATAGAATCTAACCTTATAAAGAAATATGTGATGGAAGTTCAATTAGAAGAATGCATGTGGCCAAACATGAAATACAATCTCTAGGAAACCCTAAGAGAATTAGAAACTTGAAAATCAATGGAATTAGGCTACAAAAACCTTACCATCAACAGTACAACCTAAACACTATCTTAGAAAAATCAGTAAACTAAAATTAAGAAAATTACTGCAATTCAGATACAATAAGACAAATTAAAAAAAAACCTAACACATCAAGAATCAAAATTAAATATCAATTAGGGGTTTTGTCTGAAACAGTGATTTTCGAAACCAAACAATAAGAAGAGAATGAATCAAGCGATGCCATACCAGTGATTTTGATTGAAGTCAAAAGCGAAACCTCAATAAACCCTAGTCTGCAAAATCGAAACATCCAAATAAGCAAACCCCTGTTTCGTGATTATCCTTCGTATTAATAAGAACATGACCTAAAAGCCACGATGATTACTCTGAAAATCAAAGAGAATATAATGGAGAAAAACGATGAGTGAAAAGAGAACATTATGCTGTGGTTTTAGGGTTTTAATGAATTTTTTTCCTTCCTTTTTTTTGTTCCGGGAAAGTGTTATATATGTGCAGATCACATTTTTCTTTTTTTTTTTCTTTTTCCGGAATGCCGTTTTTTTCAATGAAATAACTTGTAATCAAAATAAAACCAACGACCAAAGTGCTGAGAAGAAGAAACGATAGCAAGAATCGATTCACATAATCCACACTGCAATTTATACCAACCAAATATCTGTGTACATCAACTAAGAAACCCATAATCAAATTCTTTATCAATCAAAGAAAAAGAAAAAAATAAGTATCTCACAAAACTGTGAGATAGGCAAAAAGTATAAGATCACACACCGATTAACAGAATGTGATATTGCTCTTTTGTACCTGCAAAATAAACATGGGTTAGGGTTTATTGATTGTAACTGCAAAATAATACATGGGTTAGGGTTTTATCACAAAACCAAAGAGGTGGAGAAGGCAAACAAAGAGAGAAGAAGAGAATAGAATAAGGGTATGGATAAAAGAGATGTCATTAGGGTTATGGAGATTCAACTTCGTTCAACAGAAAACTTGTTTTTTTTTTTTCCTTTTTGAAACATATTTGAGATGTAGGTTTTGAGATTTCGTGTTTTTTTTTTCTTTTTTTTTTGGTGATAAATAGAAAAATTTGTTTAATTGTGGAAAAAAGCCTAGGTTTTCTCTTCTTTGAGGAAAAGTGGAACGGATCAATTCTATGAGTGGGTGAGGGTCACCATTGAAGGAGGAGGGAGGTATTCCCACTGCGCGACGTGGGGTCTCCTATGACTTGGGTTTTTAAAAGAATTAGATTAGATTAGATTAGATGTGGAGGGTCATTTTGGACCTTTCATTGTTGATTGAAAAAGGTTTGGGGCACCAAATCTAATCTTTTTGCTTCAAATTAGAAAAAAAAGTTATGTGCCACATTCACATAAACTCACCATATATAGAGTCCTCACTCGCTTTACTCGGTCGGCCTAATAATACATTTTAAAGAGACATTTATTAGCATATCTTACGACTCTAATGAGGTTTTGGTGGAGGAGGAACAAGATGATTCTAGTGAATTAGATAATAGTATGGGTTCGAAAGATTATGGTGAAGTTGATGCAGATATTCTAGCAAGGAAACAAGCTAGAAAAGTGGCCAAGCAAGCTGCCAAGATCATGGCTATGAATTCAATCTAATGAGGAAAGTCCAAGCCGTGAGCATAACAAGGATATTCAAGCATGGTTGGAGGAAAATGTTTTTGATTTGGATAATATTTTGACTAAGGAGGAACTAGATGAGGCAAGTACTATTCAGATTGATGAAGTGCGTGCTAAATTCATTAGAGATCCAGCTTATAGACAAGACTATTTCAAGGAAAAAAAGAGCAACTGGATAGAATGTCAACTAAGAAGAAAGCTCAATCTCCTATTAAGCTTGTTCCGGGTGGTAATTGTGCTTCAGATGAAAATGAAGAGGATTGTAACTATGATGAAACTTATGATGATTATGAAGATGATTACAAGGAGACTTATAGTGACTATGATTTGACTCAAATAATTGCTGGTCTCATTCCTAAGAAGAAGAATTTTAGGGTTGAAAATAAGGGGCGAAACGTTTCTAATTTTCCTATGAGCTTATTTTATGTGTTTTTAGAGTTTTTTGCCCCTTTGGTTTATGGGGGTGGGGAAGCCTTGAGCCCTCATTTTGTAATTCTTGTAATTATGTTTTTTTGCTTTAGTAAACCATTTCAACCTAGCAAAAAAAATATTAGCATATCTTAAGATTTTAATCCCAATACGTCTGTTTTTTAGGTCTGCACATCTTCCTCCGTGCCAGACAACATATTTTGAGCTTGTTTTGTTTAGTATTCCAAAGAAATATTCCCATGATATTGACCAACTTTTTCTCAATTAGATCTACCAAAGTTATTAAGGATAAATAGTAAATTGGAAGGCTGGATAAAGTTGATTTTATCAAAGTAACCCATCCAATTTTCTTAGGAATATGGTCTTTCGATGTGCTAACTTGCTCTTCATTTTATCCAATACCGTCTCTCATATTAAATAAGTTCTGGGAGTGGCGCCTAAAGTTAATCCAAGATACTTAATTGACAATTTCTGTATTTTACAACTCATTTCTTTTGTAAGCTCTACAATTTGTTATCTACCTTAGTACTTACCATTGTAATTTTTTATATTTAGTTTGAGTCCAGTTAGAGTTTCAAAAATTATGAGAAGAATTACTAAATATCTTACCTCTTGAATGTTCTAAAAAATTACTAGAATTTCAAAAATCAAGGAATATGATAATGTCATCTACAAATTGCAGGTGATAGATTACAATTCATGCTCGTGATGCTCTAAAACCCTTCATTATTCCTTTAAGATTTTCTTGTTGTGGTAGTTTGGTGAGGAACTCCGCTACCAGTAGAAATAAGAAGGCAGATAGTGGGTCTCCATGTCTTAGGCCTTTACTAGATGTGAACTTTTCGGAAGAGTTACCATTCACAAGAATCAAAAGGTTAACACTAGAGATACACCATTCCATCAATTTTCTCCTCTTATTTCCAAACTCATGCATCTTCATAATTTTGAATAAAGCCACTCACCTCACATTATCGAATGCCTTCTCCATGTCAATCTTGCATATGATTCCATGTTTTTCCTGTTTTAATCTAGCATTTATACGTTCACCTGCCGCTAGTATGCCCTTAAGAATTTATTTTTATTTTATAAATACTTTTTGATAATCATAAATGAGACACGAGAGGAATATCTTCTTGGCAGTGGAATCCTATGGATTTCGAGCGGATAAGGAGGTTGGTCTTGATGAAGTGAAGACGGGTCTACCTTATCACGGTTCCACAAAAGTCGATCCAAATCTTCACGAGTAACATAATTGGGTTGTTGATTCCTTGATGGTGGAGGCTCTGTGACGACACGAACTTCGACATCCCTTGGAGTTCCTGATGTGTCAACACCAACAACTAATATGAAAGCATTCCTGGATTGTTCCACCTGACGATTACGTTGCTTCGGGGAAAGTTGTTCCATCAGAGACTTGAAATAAATAAGTATCTTTCTCTGAGCAGTAGCCACATACGCTCGTGTCTTGGACAAAACTTCTTATTCATCTGCATTAAATCGGCTAGGTTAAGCGGAGCTTGGGTGTTTTTGGTACCTACAAGGGTGCTACCAGGGGGAGGAGGGTTGGTGGCACCAAGAGTGATGCTGGAAGGAGGAGGATTGGCAGCAATAATAGTAACTTCAGGGCTCCCACCATTACTTCTATCGGGATTTGTATTATGAGTAGTTACAGATCCTTACATAAGATCCACCGATAGACACACTTTTGTGTCTGAATTGTTCTTAATTTTTTGTATTGATAGTGCTCGACTTTGAAATTATTATGGTATTTTATGCGTTTATAGGTGTTTTTGGAGAAGTAAACTTTTATGGAAAAATTGGCTTGAAAAGTGATATTTGCACCCCCATGGAAAAAAAAACTAAAGGCACCCCATTACATGTGTTAAAGGGACCCCATTTCTGTTAGGGGACCCTACTTTCTTCTTCATGTTCAAGAGAGTTTTGGCAGAAAAAATTGCTTTTCAACAATGAGATTTTCTGGAATGATTTTAGTCAAGTTTTCCACATAAGTTATCTCAGATATGGATTGAGATTGATTTGCTGCGATTAAACAGGGAAGCTATTTGTTTTAGAATCGTAAAAACAAAGGAAAATTTCTTATTGTTCCGGTAAAACTGGGAAGAGAATGTCTCGATTATTAATTTATTTTTGGTAATTTCGTGAATATTGGGTGAATAAAATCTTATCTGTTGTATTCTACTCTGTCTTTGGAAAGAGTTTGGGAGACAAATCAAAAGCCGTGTAAATAAATTGAAAGAATATATTCCCTCAAATTTTAGGAGAAGAAAAACAAGATAAATAAGGAATTTATGGAGATATTTTTAGACCTGTTTCGTATATATAAGGTGGTGCGAGCCACATAAAGTCAACAAAGAGGTTGGGAATGATTGGGGACGCTACATAGAAGAATCGAGAGGTTGCAGAGAGTTGTAGCAGCAGGTGAAGAAGAAGAAGTTGACTGCATGGAAAAGTCGTTATTCTTTAACATGATTTTTGCAACACTTATTTTCTGTTTGCAACACTTATCTTCAGGTTGCAACAGTTACTTTGTAACAGCTAGTCTGTAACGGCAACACAACGTTACAAACTTGTTGTTTTTATTGGTTTATCTTTTTTCATCCGAACACTTTTTGAGCTATGAATAAATCTTTTAAGAATGTTTTCAATATGAGGAGCTAAACCCCAACACTGGGATGACGGAGGTAGCCATATTTCACGCTTGTGGTAATTATAATTAATGTTGTTATGACTTTTTGCATTAATTTCAATTGATTTATGAGTTTTCTTAAGTAATTGTGATTTTGTTTGATGGTGTATGCTTAGTCTTAAGTACTTTTGGTGCACTATGCTTATTTTATAGTTAATATTTTAAAAATATACTTAGCAAAGAATCAGAGTCAATATTTCTATTAGATGAGCAAAAATTGTCTAAAAATGATATATGAATCACATAAATTTGAAGAATGGTGGAATCCTGAGTCCCAGTCTCTCGTGATATTGTTATCATGTTTCATTTAATTACCAGTTTAATTCAGAATTAGGTTTAAAATCAAATCTTCACAAGTCTGAATAACGAATTTCTTTTATTATCACTTTTTGTACGACAATTAGAATCACATCAATTTTTGGTGCCGCGGAAACATACTTAGTTTTAGGTTTAGGGTTTTAGATTTATGTTAGGTTTTTTTTTTTTAGTAGTAGTATGTTTACTTTAGGTTTCTATTATTTTGTTCAATTTTACGTTTTTATGTATTTCACTATTTGCTACAGGTTTTGGATCAAAATGAAAGTTGTGCCAAAGATTTTGGTGATTGATTAAAGACTTGGAGTTGTAGACAAAGCGGAAAGAAGACATAGAAATTTTATCGTATTTTCTTTTGGATTTTATTAGTTATCTTTATTTGTAGAACCAAGTTCGATATCTTAATCACTATTTAATACTTCTTACATAGAATCATACAGAACTTTAGTTGGTAGCCTAGCAACAAGCTGAGCACCAACCCCATTCTGAATAGCGACACCCAGTCTATAAAAAAGAAATTTCCCAACACCACTACTGACATCATTACTAACAAGACAATTCTTCAATCTCTTACAAAAACACAAAGTATCATCTCCGAGTTCCCCCGACGTGGTAAAGGCTAGGAGACCTAAACCATAACCATGTGAAGTACATTGATCCAAGTACTTATTTCTTTTGCGCATAACAACATTAGAAATAGCTTGATCTGGGACAAAAGCGCGGACACCCTCACCTGTGAAGGGAGAGACACCTGTAACATCCATACAAACATCTTGGCCATTCTCCCAGTTAAGAACAAGGATGTCCGCAGGGAGTAAGTCTCTATTATCATCAGACAGAAGCCCAAGGGCCGCGTCTTTACGTGCAGGCACACCAGCTTTGTGACAAATGTCAACGATTACGTCACGTAATTGGTCATTTCGAAATTTGATACCAACATCCTGATAGACACATTTTTGTATCTAAGTTTTCCTCAATTTTCTATATTGTTGATACTTGATTTTGTACTTATTATGGTGTTTTTATGTGTGTAGGTGTTTTTGGAGAAATAAACATGTGAGGAAAAATTGGCTCGAAAAGTTGATAAAACCCCCTGGAGGATATTTGCTATTTGGACCCCCATTTTGGATAAGGGGCATCCACTTGATAAGGGGCATGCTCTTTACTATTCACAGCCACCTGCTATCGGCACCCTATCACATGATAAGGGGCACTTCATCCTCTTCATTTGAAAACTGAAATTTTGCGGGAAAAGTAGATATTCACGGACAAGAATTAGGGTTGGAATTTCGGGAGGTTTTGGAGGAGATTCAATCGCCAGGGTTGTTTTTAATGGACCTGTTTTGTCCTACGCAAGAAAAATCAGAGCGCCAGCAACGAATCTTAACTCAGTCATCAGCCCTTGGCCATTCGCCAAATCGGGTGTTGATATCGTTGGACCTTTGATAGAAGGGTCGTCAAAAAGAAGATTCTTATTGTAGCTACGGATTACTTCACCAAATGGGTGGAAGCAATGGCTTTGGCAAGAATTAGGGACACAGATGTCTTCAAGTTCTTGTTCGAGCAAATCATCTGCAGGTTCGGAATACCAGCAGCCATAGTCTCTGACAATGGCAAACAATTGGAGGGAAAGAACATAAATATGCTCTTTAACGCCTTCAACATTCAGAAAAACAAGTTCACTCCGATATACCCTAAGAGCAATGGACAAGCGGGGGCCACTAACAAGACGATATCGATGAACTTAAAGAAGAAGCTGGGGGCATACAAGAAGAGATGGTGCGAACAGCTACACAATGTCCTATGGGACTACCGCACTACAAGAAGGGCAGCCACGGGAGAATCTCCGTTCTTACTAACCTACAGAGCCGAAGCAGTCATTCCAACGGAGATAATACTGCCAACGACAAAAACAGAAGCGTGTGAAAAGAACCTAACAACTGACCTCATGCTGGAAAAGCTCGACGACCTCGAAGAAAGGAGGGAAGTAGCTTTGCAAAGGATGGTGAATTATCAGCGAAGGCTAGCTCGTGAATACAACAAGCGGGTAATCCCTAGAAACTTTGTGGTAGAAGAATATGTGTTACGTCAAACACCACCATACCAAAGGAACAAGGAATAGGTAAAGCTAGCTCCAATGTGGGACGGACCCTACATCATACACGACATTGATGGGAAAGGTTCATACTACCTAAGGAACCTCAAAGGGGAGGTATTACAACACCCTTGGAACGCAATGTACCTAAAGAAGTATTACCCGTAAGAGAATGGTTATCACTCAGGAGAAGAAGGGAAGGGGCGGAAGCCCACCATGTTCTATCCCTGATCAAAGGTATTATAAACCTAACTAATCAATGAAAGAAACTTTTTGCTAAGAGAAAGTGTATGTTTATTAAAACAAAGTGGGTTAGAATAGACACCATCCGTCAGAATTGACGATGAGACAAGGCACAACATAACTGCGCATATGTCAATCTCGGATCCTAAGGGCAAAAGAATCCCTCCAAAAGGAAAATAATAAGCAATATATCCCATAAAGAGAGATACCTTGTCGAAGTAAAGCAGCAATCACGCTGAACGCGTAGGGTTACAGGAAAAATATTGCCCACGTAGGAACCCTCGCCACCACGGTACCTTCTGGCAAAAGGATACTAACGTAGGACGATGAATGTTCCACCAAAGGTTAAAAATATAAAAATACCTTAGCACCTAGTGATGACTCGAACGTGCAAATAATTAGACACAATACGTCTACACACACACACACACACACACATATATATATATATATATATATATATATATATGAATTTAAAAGTACCACAATAGAGTTACCAAAAGAAGACTAACACACCCCAAAAGTTGCAGGTGACAAAGGTCCGACAGTTACAAATAACATAGCATTGTTTCAAAAGAAAGGAGACAACGAAGGCCCCTCAGCTGGGGGCATAATACAACAAAGGAGTTCGGTTAAAAACGAAGTCAGCATAACACAATCAAGGATAAGGAAGACGAGGAAAGGTGACACCCTCCGCTTGGAGCTCAGCCTCCGCAAAAGCATTGTTGATATAATCGATGACAGAACTCTTAAACCGCGCCTCCATCTCAGAAGCCTGAGCTAACAGATCAGAAGCCGACTTCTGACGAAGCTCCCTAAGCTGAGCACTGAGTTGATCGTTAGCTCGCTGAAGAGCATCAGCCTTAAATTTAGCAGCAGCATCAAACTGGCGATATATTTCCAACTGGATATCTGACCCTCGAGGTTGTTGATCTTAGCATTTTCACCCACCAGCTGCTCTTGGAGACCTACAGATACGAAGGATATTAGAGACAATGCAAAGCAACTAAAGATACGAGGAATACTACGAAGGGAATAGTCATCTTAAGCTACCTCCGGCATGGATATGGGACTCTTCTAAATTATGCTGAGCTTCAGCAAGGTCCACCTCAGCCGTATCAAGATTATCCAATAGGGTATCCCTTTCAATCCGAAGATCGTCAACATCTATGCGGAGCGACGCATTCTCAGAAGATAAAGCTCGGTACACATTCTCTAACTCTTAAAATATTTTTACTAAGGATGCATGAGACATATAAGAAGGCACGGAGCCGGCGTCAACAAGTTTGTTCTTAAGGGAGCAGACCTCGGAGGTCAATACATTACGTTCTGCAATGACCTTGCCTAAAGAAGCGCAAGCATCTTCAAAATCAGCATGGTATTTATTACGAATAACTTCTTGAGTAGAGAGACGTTTCTCAACTAAGGCAATATCCTCCTTTTTCTTTAAAATAAGACCTTCTTTTCATCTAAGGGCTTCGTCACACTCCTTACGAAGCACAACCATCTGCTTCACTAAATCATCATTATGGGCAGACTCAAGGGAAAGCTGGGCCTCATTATGAACGGTCACATTCATCAACATATCAGACTTCTTTTGGTAATAACAGACGTCGGAGGTTAGCTTAGCCACTTGATCTTGGAGATATCTAAGTTCACTAGAACTACTGGCTGGCAGAGGAAGGTTGTCTCAGAACCAAGCAACCACAAAGTAAAGAAACAAGCTAAGGAGAAGGGAAAAAACTAACTAATAGATTTAGAGGACTCAGTGGCTAAGGCAGAATCAGCAGCTTTACGACCCTCCTCGACAACCTTAGCAGAGTTATTAGCTCTCTCAAGAGCCAATAAGCAAGCTTCCATAGACCTCTGCGTCTTCCTCAGGTCACCCTCCAACGAAGATATCCTAGCAATTGAAGCAGCATCACTAGACGATGGCTGCTGAGCAATAGCAAGGGCATGGTCTTGACGAGCACGCTCCAGCAGAGGACTCAGATGAGTACACTTAGCCCTATATACATTAAACAAGGTATAACTAACATCGATTTGCTTGCAGAGTTCCAAACAAGGCAGTATGAGAGCAGGCGAGGGAGTAAATCGAGAAGAAAGGCGACAAAATAAGAATCACTTACCGAGAATGATGAGGGACGAGGGAGAAAGATGGCGTAGGTATCCATAAAAGCTTATATTTCTTGAATGTTACCCCGGCGGATCTCACCAAAGCTTTGAATAGAGCGAAGACAATCAGGATCAAAGAACAAGTCTTTGGCAGCACGGTACTGAGCAGACAAGACATCCAACTGCGAAGCTATCTCAAAAGAACTACCAAGATGATGATGGTCAACTCCAACAGCAAAGGGACCCTTGGAATTACGAAGGATGGCCTCAAGAATAGCATCATCAGAGCTACCTAAGCTCAAGCTCCGACATTCGACCTTGGCTAGACTCACAACTGCACCCTCGTTCGTTTGCACGCGAGCAAGGGGCACGACAGCTGAACCCTCACCACGACGGAGGGATGGCATGGTGGAAGAGCTAGGAACAGAAGGAATAGCCTGAGAGCCCAAATCCATATCACCAGCAGAAGGAAGATTTCCCAGTATGGCCCAGTCTGGTGACGAAGGTGGAACTCCAACACTTTGCTAGCAGGGGCAGTAGAAACAGACCAAGCACTCCCTAGTGAAGCAGGAGCAAGCATCGAAGGAGAAGCTGGCTAGTGAAATCACAACCTTCTTCTTCTGCTGAGAATCTGAGCTACCAGCCCTCGCCGAAGGGGCAACAACCTTAGCAAATGAACCGCTAGATTGGAGGGAAGTAGCGGGAGACGAAGGAAGGCTCTTCGAAGCTACAACAGCAGCTCCACAGTAGCAGAAACGGTGGGCAAAGCCTTGCAGGGAGCAGAAAGCGAAGGCATCTTCAAAGACAACGTAGGCGCAGGCGCTTGAATACTAACAGGCTCGATCAACTGAGGACCGACACCAGCAGAGAGGTTCTCACCCTCAACGGAAGCAGCTCGGACTGGGCTAGGGTTATCCTTGGCAAAATCCTCTTCAATGTCATCCAAGTGAGGACTAAAGCCAGTATCCTCGATATCCTCCATATCTTCGTCAACAGGTTCCTCAACGGCGGCCTTAGGGTCATCATCCAAGGCATCAAGATCAACCACGATCTTCAGCTTTCCCTTCCTCTGAGAAGACTGCAAAGAAACACATGCGACAGCTAAGAATCAGGGGCAAGGTACTAAGGAATATATAAACACAAAGGTATGATCCTTACCTCCGCAGGTGTACCAAACGAAGCCTTCCTCTTCCTATTCCTGGTGGCCACGGAATTACCAGCAGAGCCTTGAGCAGTCCCAGCAGAAGAAGCAGGGGCAGACTGGAAGCTATCGAAATAAAGACGCTAAAGTTAGAAAAGATACCATAGCAGACGAAGCTATCTAAGCAGTACAAAGGCGCTACAACAAGGGTACCTCGTGAGAAGCATCATGATTGAAAACCCAAGGCTGATAACCATCATACTTCTCCGGCAGAGAACGAGCTGAGCGAGGAACCGAAGGGTCCGCAGTGGTAAAACCATAGGCCCAAGGACCAACCACACAAAGGGGAGTACGAGCCCAGCGGTCATCATGATCAATACGAATGCGGTCAGACTTTGGCAGAGACATCCTAGCGGAGTATGGGATCGTAGTCAAACCGGTCTTGTCAACTTCCTCCAGCAAATGAAAGCTGTTACCTTCCCTAATCTGCTTAGCAGTAACATGGATGCGACGAGGGCCAACGCTCCAAGGAAGAAGGTTAGTCTTTTAAATAGCATCAGTATAGGTGGCATTGAAGTTGGCGGGAGTATAGTCCTCTCTCTTAGATCTCCCCTCACCAAAGGGATCATAAGACTCCAAGGTGGTCTTGCCCCTACTACGGTACCAGCATTCACGAAGGGCACGCTAGTAATTACCAGTATACTGATAGATTACTCGAACTTGAGTCTTGTTCGCCGGGTCATCCCTAGGGGATAAGACATCATAATAGAAAGAATCCTTTCTACTATAAAGAGGAAGAAACATACCAACGTCCAGCTGACCAACACTAATCAAAAGGTTGTTCTCATCGTAAGGAAAATCTCGAATGAGAGAATCGGTGAGGACATCAGGGCCGTTAACAAAAAAGACCTCAAACTTGTGAAGACGAAAGTTCTTTTCAATCTCAGCAAGGGACAAGTGACCGTAGCCATCTTTGTCACGTAATTGAAGCCTCTGCAGCTCATAATGAGGAGGAGGAGGAGGAAGATCTTCAACATCAAACTCTTCATCCCCAGACTCTGCGGCCTTCTCGGAAACCGTAGATATATCAGCAATCGCAGGCACGTCAGTATCCTCAGGAGGAGGGGATGGCGTAGAATCAGGATGATCCATCCGCGAAGGAGGATCAGTCGACGAAGACACCCTCAACCTTTTACGCGTAGGTTTCTTCGGAAGCCTCATTATACCTAACACCATCAGGAAAAACTTCATCATCAACAATGGCGGCAGAAAAATTACAGTACCTCCAAAAGGCAAATAAAGGGGCAGAAACGGGAAATTTTGGGCATGGGTTTTATAAACCAACCAAAAAGACACGTTTGAACATATCATGACGCAAAAGCGAAAATCTTTGATCACACGACCAAACTGGCAGGCGAAAAAACAATCATGGAAAATTTAACATCAAAAGCCAAATTGGAACAAAACCCAAGTTCCCAATCATCACAAGCAGTTAAAAACGAGCGAAAATTCTCACATGCAAGTATAACAATAACTACAAGAAGAAAATCATGATCGAAAGTGAGTATCACTTACTTGTACGATCGACACAGTGAAGCCAACGTACGAGGAGAATCGAAGAAGAAAACAGGATGAAGAGCAGTTAACAGCAGAAGAACATCTCCACGAAAGTGATGGAGAGCGACAGTTCTGAAGAAAAGAAGAAAAGTTAATGAAATTGTCTTCTCTTTGTTCTCCTCTTATAGGCGGCTGGAAAATCCAAATATTTTTTGGATGTCCCAAAATTCAAGGGGAAGTTATTGCATGAAAGAACATGTAGGGCCACCCAATCGGTACGTGCAAAATTTGCGGCGTAACGGAAGTTTCCTTCCACTTCTACCAAACGGCAGAATATGAAAGAAAAGGGGCAAACTGTGAATACCAATATTTTGCAGAGCACGTGTCACGATCTTAGTGGCCGCATACATGTCTAAAACTGTATAGCCTTCGCTAGACAGAGGAGCCTGAGTAACAAGGGATACCTTCGCAGATCTGCTTTATATCATCCCAAGAGAAGGGACGTGAACGGTCAAGATAAAGGAAGAAAAAGGCTAGTCTACATAGGGTCAGCTGGCAAAGGGACAGAGGTAGATGATGCATCCAATCAGCATTAAATGCTCTGATTCTTATCTACACGTATGAGTCAAAGCACGTAGAGAGAGGAAGCTTGTCAAAACCCGATTGGTGGAAGCAAGCGGTGAACGAAGGTATAACGCGCACTGTGGCTGGGTAGTTCCCAAAGGAACGTGGGTCAGCTGAGGTGGCGAGATACAACTGGAGAAGCATGCGGTGGACGAAGGTACCACTGGTACGGAAGGTATATCGGCAGACGATGGACCCAGAGGCAGCAAAGATATACCAGGAGCAGAAGGGGATATAAATACCAAGCTTCACCAACAAATTAAGGGCATTCAATATCTAGGAGAGAAGATCTAGTCTTAAGCTTATACTTCTTTAATGTTTAGAGCTTAAGTAGTTACTTCAACTTGAGTTCTCTCTATTACTTTGGGATGCATTTAAGATCTTTGTAACCACCACATACTTAATACGATTGTATCACTCATTACCCCGTGGACGTAGACAAATGTCGAACCACGTTACATCTTGTGTCTCATGATAACTTGGAGGATTTTACATTACTCTTATGTTCTTTGTTATTATTGTGATCTTAGATGCCATTTATTGCTTAGCTTAATCAGTTCAACAGAGGTATCGATACTCCTTAGTATCAGATCCTTTGAGTTGTACACATCACGTAGGTTACGGGAAAACGAGTAGTCACACCATGTGAGATGGAGTATTGACTAAGGGGGAGTGATACATATCACCATAGTATTGTTGTTGAAGTTGTGATACAATTGGACTTTGACGATGTGTAATGATACTATGACACTGTATAACAATGATTGAGAACTCTTGTTTTCTCGTTGTTATAGCTACGGATTTTCAACAACGATGATGCTAAACTTATAACCTTTGGGATCATTGGAGTACTTGGAAGTGACGAAGATTTCGAGTAATGTTGAAGATTAGGGATGTGGAATAGGAGCTACAAAAGTTAATTTATTTATTTTTTGTATTCCATATGTATTAATGGTTTTGTCACTAAAATTGACAAAGGGGGAGATTGTTAGAGCATTACTCGGTCGAACTCGCATGCATTGCTATCTCAAGCATGTTTGTCAATGTTAGTGATCAAAACTATAAGTCTTGATTTCTAGCCTATTATAGATAAAGGTCTCGGACTAGGATAGAAAGTGTAGTTGAGCTCAAGACTCTATGGCAATCATCGTACAAGACTAAGGACTACTCAAGGAACTGGTGGAACTTCATCGACTAAAAGGTATGCGGAGACTTGAACTTATATGTCACTCAAAAGTCTATTTACTCTATCTCCTATTCTTGAGACAAAAGTCGTTTTGATATATAGACTTTCATTATACACATTTGCTATTTCGAGCCGAGTTTAACTCGCCTATTTATTTCTCGAAATATGTGTTGGTAAGCTTTCACTTTAGCCAAATTCATCTTTACCTAGTGACGAATGTCATGTTATGTTTCAATCACTTTGGAAATTGCTCTGACGAAAAATGGTCTATGAATAACGACTGTATAACGTCCTCTGAGAATGTTTCAATGATTGAAATGAGAGTTTATATTACATAACTATTGGAAGGATATAAGCATTATTGTGGAAACACATATATGTATAAGTCCTTATTACTTGAACCAAAGTTTGCGAACTTTGTTGATCAAGAGAAACGAAATGTGGCGTGAGCCAAGTCCGAGAACTCAGTCCGCGAACTGGAGGAAGTTCTCGACCCGAGAATTTCTGCTGGAGTTTGTGAGCTCCTTCCATGAGCTTAAGTCCGCAAACCCAGTCCACGAACTTGAGTAGGTTATATCTAAAATCAGTTGTTCTTGAACTCATGTTTATATAAACTAAGGAATGCTTTTGCAAACCGTGGCTATAAAGTTCATGTACCGATTTGAGTGAATCAAACCGTTTTTGCTTCGATTGTCTCTTGTGTAGTTACATAAGATCTAAGCAATTGAACAACTCTCTAACTAGTTCATTTGAGTCATTTGGACTATTTATGGTGAAGAAGAATATGGTGGATATGAAAGTGATCATATGGCTAACCATTTGGTTAACTATTGTTGAACCAACAAATGTTAATGTTTGGGAACGGTTACATAAACCCAAAATTGGACATTTCATTTGTGTGTAACAAGCTAAGGTTTCGATCCAACGATTGAGAATTATTAGGTTGAATCTAATCAGGTTTTCAACTAACGGTGAATATTGAATGCTTTGTTACCAAGCTAACATTGATTGCAAATCCTGATTTGAAAGACTATATAAGGGAGAACTCTAGCAACTGGGAAACCTAATCCCCACACCTTACGTGTGATACTAGTTACATAAGATAGAGTTGATTCTCCTTTAACCTTTGGTTTCTTCTTCTAAACCAGGTTAACGACTTAAAGACTTCATTGGGATTGTGAATCCAGACCGATACTACTTTTCTTGTAGTTGTGTGATCTGATCTTGCTGTTTCTATCGTTTTGAGTACAATTGTAATAATTGGCTTGAGATTTATATCTCCGATAGGCAAGATAGAAAAGTAATCAAAAACACTTCGTTTCATCGTTTATGATTCCACAATATCTTTTTTCGCTACGTCGATTAAGATTATTGTGAGGTGATTGATAATACTAGGATGTTCTTCGGGAATATAAGTCCGGTTTATCAATTGGTTCATGTTCACTTTGATTTATCAAAAGACAGAACAAAACTCGTAGGTATATTCATGGGAGACGGATTTATCTATTACCGTAGAACTTTTTGTGTGATACAGATTTGTTTATTAAAGTCTTCGACTTTAGGTCGTAGCAACTATTAGTTGTGGGTGAGATCAGCTAAGGGAATCAAGTACGTAGCATCCTGCTGGGATCAGAGGCGTAAGAGCATAACCGTACCTTGGATCAGTGTGATATTGATTGGGGTTCAACTACAGTCCAGACCGAAGTTAGTTTGGAGTAGTCTAGTGTCTGTAGCGGCTTAATACAGTGTGTGTTCAATCTGGACTAGGTCCCGGGGTTTTTCTGCATTTGTGGTTTCCTCGTTAACAAAATTCTGGTGTCTGTGTTATTTCCTTTCCGCATTATATTTGTTTATATAATTGAAATATCTCAGGTTTTGTGTTGTTCAATCAATTAGAATATCCGACCTTTTGGTTGTTGATTTTAATTGATTGACACTTGGATATTGGTCTCTGGTACCATCCAAGTTATCTCTCTTTGATAAAGACTCGCAGATTTCTATTTTCTTGAGTAAAGATCAAATCGAGAGATTGAGATATAAACTCTTTGATATACTTTTTATCTAGATTGAGTCTGACTGTCTAGTTGATTCTCTAGAAAGTATATTCGAGTTTGTCCATACATATTGCTAAGCGAAATATTGGGTGTGGTTGTTGTACCCCCGCTTTTTCAGATATCTAACATGGTCATCGTACCTAAGAAGAACGGGGGCGTGCGCATTTGCATTGACTTTAGAAATCTCAACAAAGCGCGCCCCAAAGACAGCTACCCACTGCCAAACATTGACCAACTGGTCAACGCAACCGAAGGTCACCAGAGGGCTACAACCAAATAGCCCTTGCAGAAGAAGATCAGGAGCATACTGCGTTCTTTACCCCACGAGGCTTGTATTGCTATACAAGGATGCCATTTGAACTAAAGAAAGCGGGCGAAACATACCAGCGATTAGTAGAAAAAATCTTTAAGCCATGGATAGGCAAGATACTGGAGCTCTACGTGGATGATATGCTCGTCAAGAGAAAAGAGCAAAAAACCACCTGTAAGACCAAAGGGAAATATTCGAAGCCATGAGAAACTTCCACATGAAGGTGAACCCGGATAAATGCACATTCGGATAACCTCAGGTTAATTCTTGGGATACTTGGTAACTAAGTGAGGAATAGAAGTAGACCCCGAAAGGGTCAGAGCAATAATGGAGATGCCATCTCCACAAACTTTAAAATGAGTACAAAAGCTAAATGGAATCTTAGCTTCCATGGGAAGATTCATAGCAAGGTCGTCAGATAGATGCAAAGCATTTTTTGATACACTAAGGAAAGGAAACAGGTTCACATGGACCACAGAATGTGAACAAGCCTTTCACAGGATCAAAGAGTACTTAGCATCAGTACCTGATAGGTGTTGTAAACACCTTGATATTTATCTATTGTTTATGCTTTCTTTGCGAGTTTTCTTGTAAATTATGTATCTTATGTTTGCTTTTGAGTGTTTAGGTACTTTGGAGTCATTTAGAGCAAAAGAAGAAGAAATCGTCAATATGAAGCGAAAAGGACAGAGAGGATCAATTCATAGGCAACTCATATTTGAAACCGGCTGAGATTGCGCAAGGAGGATGTGAAGAACTATACTGTCAGTTACCCGGAACTGATAGGCCTAATAATTTTTTTGGTGGCCTTTATCTTGATAGTGGGTGCCTTTATCACTTCCTATCCTTTTAACCCAGAAGCTAGGTTGAACAGAGAGAACGAGTTTAATTCTCTTTTCTTGTCTTAGTAGACTTGGTTACTATGCTCTCTGCCGCTGCAACAAACTCTCGGCGGCTAGACCATGGGTTCATAGGGGTTTTCCAGAGGTGTTAAACAGGTTCGAGGTCAATGGAAACAAGGAGCTGTAGTTCGAATTGCAGTGACGAGATGTGATAATTTTGGGTTCTAACTGAGAAATCCGAGAAGAACAAAAGAGGATCTACAGCTGTGATTGATAGAGGTTTGACAGCTGAAAGCGAATTGAAGAATGGGTTTGTTCTAATTCATGTTATAACAGCCTTGAGACCGAGATTACAAAGGGATTTGTTGCTGTATCCGGTGGATTTTGCCGAATGGTTGTTAAAGGAGAGATGATTGAGAAATGGGTTGCAATTATGGGTTTGTGTGATTCAGAAATAGAGTATGGATATTGATGGTGGTTGCTGCTACGGCTAGGTCAGAATTCAGAGAAGTTCAGGGACGAAGTTGAGAAGACTGGTGGTCTGCAATTGGAGGCTACAAATTGTTGAATAGAGAAGGAACTGGTGGTGATTTAGATTTCAGAATAACAAGAACATGGAAGATATGGCCTGATTGCAGTTGCAGCTTGGTGCTTGTTTACAATGGGTTTAGCTGGTGGTGATGCTGAGAATTGTATGAGAATGGAAAAAATGAGCTGCAGATGTAGAAAAAATGGGTTCCAGTGATTTTGAGATGGGAATGGAAGTGGTGGTGAGTTGAGCTGGTGTTGGGAAGGCTGAGTTGGAGATGATTGTTGGTTGCTGTTCAAATGTGAATATGGAGTTGCAAGATGGTGTAGCAGATGATTGCAGTAGCTGAGCAGTTCAGAAATGGAGCTCTCAGTGTCATTGGCTGAACTAGGAATGAGTACTAATGTTGATGCCTTGATTCTGGTGGAATTCGAGACAGGGAATGGTGATGAGAATGGTTACAGGCAGTGCAGAGCTGAGATTTAGAAAAAAATTGCAGGAAGTGGTTGAGCTAAATTACAGGTAGATGGACTGAGGTAATGGTAGTGCAGCTGAACAACAAGATGCAATGGAACTGTGGTGATGTATTGGTAAAGATACAGGTGAATGAGGCTGTAGTTGTTGCCACTGAGAATTGCAGTTGAGCATAGAAGAACAAGTACTATCGCAGGAATGAATTGATTGAATTGTGTTCGAATAGATGAATGCTAGAGGAAAATTTCGGGATTTCAATGAATACAGGAAATGTCGTTTGTTGCTGATGTTGCCAGTAATGGTCAGTGAACCATGGAGATGGAATTTAGGATGGAGTTGATGTTGTGGATCGATATAAGGTGGTTGTTCAGGTAGTTCTGGTGGCAATGGAAATGAATAACTTAGATGTATGCTAGGACTGTGCAGGGAATAAGCGTAAATGGAATAACCAGCTTTTGCAGTGCTGTTGTGGGCTGGAGTTGCTTGTCAGTTCTACAAGACTGACAAGCTTAACAAGATAATGGTCTTCTGGGCTTTGTAAGGCCTGGACAGTAGTGGTGCGTATGGGATGTGATATGGCCAGGATTTGGAGAACTTAGTTTGGAGGGTATAAAAAGAAAACCCTTCTCGGCATTAAAGAGGATCTGGTCTTTTTCTTATACTTTCATTTCTAGGGTTTAGAAACATGATAGGTTTTATCTTCCTCCTTGTTATGAACTCCATGAATATGAGTACCTAGTTTTTATCATTGGTCAAAGGAATAAGTTGGATTTTCAAACATGAGTTGTGTTCCATACTTTATCGTTTATGATTCATCGTTAATATTGTTATGTGAATTGAATGCTTGTTTGGTCGAGTCTAGAATCGATTGAGTTTGTTTTTATCTCTATTACTAGATTAGAGTTTATTATACGCAAAAGTGATAAATTTCTGATTGCAAGTAGCATATTGTGAATATTGCTTGTAGTGATGCATCCTAGTAGTCACATATGAATCATAACCTTTGTTAAATTGGATTAGTGCTTTTACACGTTTGATAGCTTTGATTGGCCTGATTTCATAGAACTTAATGCATCTAGGGAATTAAACTTGATTAGTGCTTTTAAACATTAGGTTGTTCTCTAAGGTAGAACTTATACCCGCATCTTTTAATGTGTTTGTTGATGATAAGAGGAAATTAACGGGATATTCTTGCGATCAAGGTATCCTAGGGCCTTTGATAAAATTTGAGATTAAATATCAATTCTAATTATTGTTTCAAATACATGTTTGTGAATGAAAACCAATCCTTGACCAATATTATAATCTTATTGATTTTGTTTTATTTATTTGTTTTGCTTTTATTTTATTTTGGTATATAAAAATTAGAAAACCCCCCATTGTTATTTATAGGAAACCGAAACAATTTGACAACCATAGTCCTCTCTGTGGGAACGATCCTTTCTTACCCTTGCTATATTACATATTTTGAGTAGTGACAAAGTGTAATTTATTTTTGACGCATACGACATCGATCAAATTTTGGCGCCGCCGCCGGGGAGGCAACGGTTGTCACTTGTTTTTGGTTTCTTAGTTTTGTTTATAGTTTGTTTATTATTTTTGTTTTATTTTCTGGTTTTTAACCTTGGTTTGAGAATCTAATTTCAGGTACTTGTTTCTTATGGAAGGAGCATATTACATGAATGGATACGATTTTCAACAACCTCAACAATACACTACCAATTCTAAGGGTATAATCAAAACCAATTCATTGGTTATGACCATTATTCCATGGATCCTTATGGTTTTCCTCAACAACCTTATGGCGGGTATGTGTGTGAACAACCACAAGGATGGGAGGATTCTTATGCTCGTGAACAAAAAGTCTCTGACTTTCTAGACAAAGTTTCCAACTTTTTACAAGAAGAGTTTCAAAAAGCTAAAGAGACTACAGACGAGCAACTCCAAGAACTTCGTGAAGGTATTGCTAACTTACAAAGAGATATTGATCAATACAAAGAAGAAAGGTATGAGGAAGAACTTTTCTTTAAAAACAATAACTATTCTAATGTGCCTATGGTTTGTGATGAATATTTGATTGATGCTAATGTTGAAAAGGGCCAACCTTTGGGGTCTTTCGTTGATAATTGTGTAACTACCTCAACTCTTGATCTTAATAATGATCATTCACCTATTCAAAAGAATGATATTGAGATTAGCAACACTACATTCAGCGAGAACCAATCTTATGTTAACTATGAAAGTGATTATGATTACGAAGATACATCGCTTGAACCAACTCATGGTGACATTTCCCAAAGGTGTACAACGGAATCTTTTTGGGATCAAAATGAAGACGAAGAGGAATATGTTGACACTTGTGTAGATTACTCAGGCATTCATCTTAATAATGATCAAGAGCCTATTCAAAGGGTGGAGCTTGAGGATGATGCATTTTTGAGTCTTCTAAAAAAGTTCCTTATAGCGAAATTTGCAGCCGCAAAAGAGTTTGAGCCTAATGATGACGAGTATGTTGAGAATGTGACCGTTATGACCAATATTGTGGAAGACCCAATTGATCTTGCAAAGGATTATAATGATGATGTTAATTCCGAGACTTTAGTTAAGGTAGGAACGAATGAAGAATGGTTGCAAGGTTTGATAGAGGACCATGATATAAAAGAGGTGAGTTTTTCAAGGATGAAGAGGATTATGTGATACAAGAGATTGTGCAAGTTTTGTCTAACCCTTTGCATATTTTTTCTTCTACTTTACCTCTTGTTGGTTTGAATGTATGTGCTTCGAGAATATTGTTGAATGACTTTGTTTCTCGATTTCCACCATTAGAAACATTTGATTCTCATATTATGAATGTTTGCAAAGAAGAAACCATAGAAGTTCCTGATTTTTATGTTCTTTATACACTTCCAAGTGTAGAAAAAATAAGTGTGGGGGAAACTTCTATTGGGCTATAACTTCACTTTTGCTTTATTATACTAATGTTTGTGTGAAGTTACTATTTGCAAAACAGGTTACATGGAAGGATCCCCAACTTTTCAGATTATTGGTGTATGGGGAATTCATCGTGCAAGTCGGGTCGACGACTTTAAACCAAGCGCTAAATGGGAGGCAACCCATACGATGAGTATTTCTTGTCTTATTTTTATATTCTTGTTTTGTTTTTAGCTTTTTCTTGTCTTGTATTTACTTTTTCTGATTTCTTGTCACATATCATTATATGATTTCCCACCTTGACTTTTTTTGGACGATTCAATTTACATTAAGAACAATGTAAAGTTTAAGTGTGGGGGAGTGGTTAAGCTTGCATTGTAAATTTTTCATGATTTTTCAACTTTTTTGTAAATTAGTGCATGAATAACTCCAACTTGTAGTTAGTTTAGAGTCACATAGTATACATGTCGCTAAGATTACATGGAAATTCTCATAACAGTGACTGAACTTAGAGATGACAGAGAACGTGGTCGGGTTTCTTACTTGTATGAGAGTTAAAGTTGGATTTAACCATGCCAGTGGAAAATGAGGTGCAGACTGAATTCGGTATTAGATTTGTGATCCCCTATAGTGGAGACCACCCATGTTACATCATGAGAGACACCGACCTTCACTTCTTTGTACCTGTCTAAATATGTGCTTTTAGAGTGTGTGTCACCGTACGTAAACTCCGGGTAGAACGGTGAGCTACCCAACCTCCAACCAATAGAAGCACTATTTTGATCTCTTGAGTGCTATTTTATCAATCATGATGGTGACGTCGAATTGCTAACTTACATACCACTTGTAATCTTGTTCGCAGTTAGCACCATCCACTTTATCTCTCTCTACACCAACAGGTCCATAGAAACACTATCATCATCAACAATAAGAGCATCACAAATTCGAAGGAAAGTTGAAGACGTTCAAGGTTTACAAGCAACAGAACAGAAATGAGCAGATTTCAGATTCAAGTAAAGAAACAAGACAAGGAGCAGAATTTTTACAAGTTGAAGACTTTATGTACAAGAGCGAAGATTATCAAGATGAGAGTTCAAGGAGTTTATGATATCGAGACATACAAGTTGTGAAGAATCAAGCGGTAAAGTACTTACACCGTGGCCTTTGTATTTGCAATTTTTATTTTATCATATTTGTATATTATTTTCTCTTGTTCTAAAAAAAAAAAAAAAAAAACTTGGGACGTGGTCATTGTTATAAGTCCGTCGTCAAAAAAAATGAAAAAAAAAAATCATTGCATCATATTTTGGTTTGTATAGTTCGTTTTTAGTTTTGTATTCTTTCAATAAAGCCAATGGAAAGAAGGAATATCCACAATGAAGTTTCAAGCAACAAGGAATTAGAGGAAAGAATCACATTGTCAAGATTCTACGAAGTTCAAGAGTTATCATCACTAGTTGAAGACCGAAGATGAAGACAAGGATTGAAGACCGAAGACGTTTCTATGGATGTTGTGAGAGTGGTGCTAACTGCACGCCGAACGGATAACGAGGTAAGTAAGCATATTCCCACCTTCGTTAAGTGGTTGATTTCTTTTCTTAGAGATCGTCAGAAAAAAGGGTTTTCAAAATGAATAAAATATGTGGGTTTTCAAAACAATTCGGAGGGTTTGCCTTCCTACCATCCAACGTGTCGCAGGATTCTCTCTTCATTCCTACCTGGACACATGTGTGACCCATAAAAAGCTATTTATTATTGAGAGAAACTTCATAAAACCCTTTCTTGTGAGGCAGAGTCGAGACTTCTGATCACTCCGAACCTAAATTTCTTTCGATAAGGGATGGTTATTTCTCTCTCAACTTTAGGATGAGATTGTGTTCATTTATGTGTCTAACTTCTTATTACTAGTGTGCAGAATTTCTATGTCTTCTTAGCGCGTTGGATGCTATCATTACGGAGAACTAGTAAGTTGGAAAAGTAGGTTTTGTGGGTATATCTCTAGTAAACCCTCACGAGACTTAAACTCGTCCACTAGGGACACCTAGGGGTTTAAAGGCTTGTTATACGTGTTAAGTGTGACTGTAGCCTCAACGACACGGAGTTGTATGTATCTTTTAGAATTGTTTTGTTTGATTTGCTCGAGGACTAGCAAAGTCTAAGTGTGGGGGAATTTGATAGGTGTTGTAAACACCTTGATATTTATCTATTGTTTATGCTTTCTTTGCGAGTTTTCTTGTAAATTATGTATCTTATGTTTGCTTTTGAGTGTTTAGGTACTTTGGAGTCATTTAGAGCAAAAGAAGAAGAAATCGTCATTATGAAGCGAAAAGGACAGAGAGGATCAATTCATAGGCAACTCATATTTGAAACCGTCTGAGATTGCGCAAGGAGGATGTGAAGAACTATACTATCAGTTACCTGGAACTGACAGACCTAATAATTTGTTGGTGGCCTTTATCTTGATAGTGGGTGCCTTTATCACTTCCTATCCTTTTAACCCAGAAGCTAGGTTGAACAGAGAGAACGAGTTTAATTCTCTTTTCTTGTCTTAGTATACTTGGTTACCATGCTCTCTGCCGCTGCAACAAACTCTCGGTGGCTAGACCATGGGTTCAGAGGGGTTTGCCAGAGGTGTTAAACAGGTTCGAGGTCAATGGAAACAAGGAGCTGTAGTTCGAATTGCAGTGACGAGATGTGATAATTTTGGGTTTTAACTGAGAAATCCGAGAAGAACAAAAGGGGATCTACAGCTGTGATTGATAGAGGTTTGACAGCTGAAAGCGAATTGAAGAATGGGTTTGTTCTAATTCATGTTATAACATCCTTGAGACCGAGATTACAAAGGGATTTGTTGCTGTATCCGGTGAATTTTTCCGAATGGTTGTTAAAGGAGAGATGATTGAGAAATGGGTTGCAATTATGGGTTTGTGTGATTCAGAAATAGAGAATGGATATTGATGGTGGTTGCTGCTACGGCTAGGTCAGAATTCAGAGAAGTTCAGGGACGGAGTTGAGAAGACTGGTGGTCTGCAATTGGAGGCTACGAATTGTTGAATAGAGAAGGCACTGGTGGTGATTTAGATTTCAGAATAACAAGAACATGGAAGATATGGCCTGATTGCAGCTGCAGCTTGGTGCGTGTTTACAATGGGTTTAACTGGTGGTGATGCTGAGAATTGTATGAGAATGGAGGAATTGAGCTGCAGATGTAGAACAAATGGGTTCCAGTGATTTTGAGATGGAATGGAAGTGGTGGTGAGTTGAGCTGGTGCTGGGAAGGCTGAGTTGGAGATGATTGTTGGTTGTTATTCAAATGGGAATATGGAGTTGCAAGCTGGTGTAGCAGATGATTGCAGTAGCTGAGCAGTTCAGAAATGGAGCTCTCAGTCCCACTGGATGAACTGGGAATGATTTCTAATGTTGATGCCTTGATTCTGTTGGAATTCGAGACACGGAATGGTGAGGAGAATGGTTACAGGCAGTGCAGAGCTGAGATTTAGCAAGAAATTGCAGGAATTGGTTGAGATGAATTGCGGGTAGATGGACTGAGGTAATGGTAGTGCAGCTGAACAACAAGATGCAATGGAACTGTGGTGATGTATTGGTAAAGATACAGGTGAATGAGGTTGTAGTTGCTGCCATTGAGAATTGCAGTTGAGCATAGAAGAACAAGTATTGTCGCATGAATGAATTGATTGAATTGTGTTCGAATAGATGAATGCTAGAGGAACATTTAGGGATTTCAATGAATGCAGGAAATGGCGTTTGTTGCTGGTGTTGCCAGTAATGGTCAGTGAACCATGGAGATGTAATTTAGGATGGAGTTGATGCTGTGGATCGATATAAGGTGGTTGTTCAGGTAGTTCTGGTGGCAATGGAAATGAATAACTTAGATGTTTGCTAGGACTGTGCAGGGAAGCAGCGTAAATGGAATAACCAGCTTTTGCAGTGCTGTTGTGGGATGGAGTTGCTTGTCAGTTCTACAAGACTGACAAGCTTAACAAGATAATGGGCTTATGGGCTTTGTAAGGCCTGAACAGTAGTGGTACGTATGGGATGTGATATGGCCGGGATTTGGAGAACTTAGTTTGGAGGGTAAAAAAAGAAAACCCTTCTCGGCATTAAAGAGGATCTGGTCTTTTTCTTCTACTTTCATTTCTAGGGTTTAGAAGCATGATAGGTTTTATCTTCCTCCTTGTTATGAACTCCATGAATATGAGTACCTAGTTTTTATCATTGGTTAAAGGAATAAGTTGGATTTCCAAACATGGGTTGTGTTCAATAAATTAGTTTTGTCTCCATACTTTATCGTTTATGATTCATCGTTAATATTGTTATGTGAATTGAATGCTTGTTTGGTCGAGTCTAGAATCGATTGAGTTTGTTTTCATCTCTATTGCTAGATTAGAGTTTATTATACGCAAAAATGATAGATTTCTGATTGCAAGTAGCATATTGTGAATATTGCTTGTAGTGATGCATCCTAATAGTTACATATGAATCATAACCTTTGTTAAATTGGATTAGTGCTTTTACACGTTCGATTGCTTTGATTGGCCTGATTTCATAGAACTTAATGCATCTAGGGAATTAAACTTGATTAGTGCTTTTACACATTAGGTTGTTCTCTAAGGTAGAACTCATACCCGCATATTTTAATGTGTTTGTTGATGACAATAGGAAATTAGCGGGATATTCTTGCGATCAAGATATCCTAGGGCCTTTGATAAAAGTTGGGATTAAATATCAATTCTAATTATTGTTTCAAATACATGTTTGTGAATGAAAACCAATCCTTGACCAATATTATAATCTTATTGATTTTGTTTTATTTATTTGTTTTGCTTTTATTTTATTTTAGTATATAAAAATCAGAAAACCCCCCATTGTTATTTATAGGAAACCGAAACAATTTGACAACCATAGTCCTCTCTATGGGAACGATCCTTTCTTACCCTTGCTATATTACATATTTTGAGTAGTGAGAAAGTGTAATTTATTTTTGACGCATACGAAAACGATCAGTACCCATCTTACAGAAACCAGAGCCAGGAGAGATACCCACCTTATACTTAGGAACAACAAGCTACGCTGTGAGCGCAGTGTTAGTACAAGACCAGGGGCAAGGAGAAAAGCCCGTATACTACATCATCAAGACACTCAGTTCAGCGGAGCGTAACTATACCAAGGTGGAGCAGCTCATATATGCCTTAGTAGTGGCAACACAGAAACTAAGGATATATTTCGATGCACACACCATCTGAGTCTTCACAAAAGCTCAGATAAGTCAAATCCTCGACGGCACGGAGAAAATCGGAAGGGTGGCAAAATGGAGCGCCATGATCAAACAGTTTCACATAATCTTCGAAACAAGGAAAGCTGAGAAATCACAAATCTTAGCGGACTTCCTAATGGACCTACCTCTCAACGACGAACCAGAGATAGATGACATCCCAGGAATGGAGGAAGATAAGCCGGAACCAGAAGACCTCTTGGAACCACAAAATTCAAGAAGGTGGGAGATATTCTTAGATGGCTCCTCCAGCGGATAAGGCGCAGGCATATGGATTGTAATTACAACCCCTACTGGAGACCGACTCATCTATGCATTCATGTTAGAATTCGAAAAATACACTAATAACATCATGGAGTACGAGGCGGTCATACACGGTCTACGCTTGGCGCAGGAGCTAGGCTTATCAGATGTTCGTTTGACTAGTGACTCACAGCTGGTCATTAGACAAATCGAGCTCAAATATCAAACTCTGTATCCAATATTGTCTTCATACCTAAAGCTAACACAAGAGCATGCGTCAAAAATCAACGAGGTCACATTCAGACATGTCTGTCGGAAAGACAACAGACACGCAGATGCCTTAGCATTCATATCATCAATGCTGAGGGATAAAAATACCACCTCCGTACAAATAGGGAGGATATATGAACCCTCGATATAAGGTCCAATCTCAGGCGTTGAGGAAGCCTTGGCCGTCCAAACTCGAGCCATGAGAGAAGCAGAACAAGAAAAAGAAGACGAAGGAATAGAAGAGCTGGATAACGAAGCTGACGAGTCCGACAAAGATCAATCCATGTCAGACGGAAGCAACGAAGACGAAGAGGAAGATGATTGGAGAACCCCAATTCACCAGTACCTTGACAAAGGTACCTTACCGACAGATGTTAAAGAAGCTCGAAAACTTGAATCAAAGGCGGCGATGTACAACCTACGTGATGGAATACTGTATAGAAGGTCATTTATTGGACCTCTGATGCGGTGCCTCTCACAAACCGAAGGTAGGAAAATACTGCATGATATACACAGCGGAGAAGCTGGCAACCATAGTGGAAGAAGGTCCTTGGAGATCAAAGCCAAGATGCAAGGATACTATTGGCTAAGCATGGACGAAGACTCAAAGAACGTTGCTAAGCGCAACGAAAGATGCCAACGCTTTTCCAGGAAGATTAATCACCAGCAACGGAGCTCAAATCAGTCATCAGCCCATGGCCGTTCGTCAAATGGGGGGTTGATATTGTTGGACCCTTGATAGAGGGAACATCGAAAGAAAATACCTTATCTTGGCTACGGATTACTTCACCAAGTGGGTGGAAGCAAGGGCTTTGGCAAGAATTAGGGACACAGATATCTTTAAGTTCTTGTTTGAGCAAATCATCTGCAAGTTTGGAATACCATCCGCCATAGTCTCTGACAATGGAAATCATTTGGAAGGAAAGAACATAGACATGTTGTACAATACTTTCAACATTCAGAAAAACAAGTCCACTCCGATATACCCTAAGAGCAATGGACAAGCAAAGGCGACTAACAAGACGATAGCAATGAACTTGAAAAAGAAGCTGGGAGCATATAAGAAGAGATGGTGCGAGCAGCTACACAATGTCCTTTGGGCCTACCGAACTACAAGAAGGCGGCTACGGGAGAAACCCCGTTTTTGCTAACCTACGGAGCCGAAGAGGTCATCCAAATGAAGATAATACTCCCAACAACAAAAACAGAGGCATGGTAAAAGAACTTGACGACGGACCTAATGCTAGAAAAGCTCGATGATATTGAAGAAAGGCGAGAAGTGGCATTGCAAAGGATGGTAAACTATCAACGAAGGCTAGCTCGCGAATATAACAAATGGGTTATCCCAAGGAACTTTGTAGTCGAAGAATACGTGCTACAACAGATACCGCATATCAAAGGAAGAAGGAGTGGGGCAAGCTAGATCCGACATGGGACGGGCCCTACATCATACATGACATTACCGGGAAAGGATCATACTACCTAAGGAACCTCAAAGGTGAAGTATTACAACACCCTTGGAACGCAATGTACCTAAAGAAGTACTACCCGTAAGTGAATGGTTATTACTCAGGAGAAGAAGGGAAGGGGCAACGTCCCACCATGTTCTATCCCTGACCAAAGGTATTATAAACCTTACTAATCAATGAAAGAAACTTTTTGCTAAGAAAAAGTCTATTTTGATTAAATGCAAACTGAGTTAGAATAGACACCCTCCGTCAGGACTGACGATGAGACAAGGCAACGCACAACTGCGCATGTGTCAATACTCGGATCCTCGGAGTGATAGCTCCATTCATGAGGCAGTAAGAAAAAGTAAGATATCCCCTATATAGATACCTTGTCGAAGTAAAGAAGCCTTCGCGCTGAACGCGAAGGGTTATAGGAAAATTATTACCCACGTAGGAGCCCTCGCCACCACGATACCTTCTGGCCAAAGGATACTTGGGTAGGATGATGAATGTTCCACCAAAGGTTAAAAATACCTTAGCACCTTGTGATAACTCGAATTTGCAAATAACTAAACATAACACGTCTACATATATATATATATATATATCCATGCAATACTAAAGGTACCATAATAGTGTTACCAAAATATGACTAACATGTCTTAAAAGTTGCAGATGACAAAGTTTCAAACCATAACAAAGTATTGTTTCAAGGAAAGGAGACAACAAAGGCCCCTCATCTGGGGGCATAACACAATAAAGAGTTCAGTTAAAGAGAGACGGAACACATCAAGGATAAGGAAGACGAGGAAAGACAACTCCTTCGGCTTGGAGATCGGCCTATGCAAAGGCATTGTTAATATAATCAATGGCCGAACGCTCGAACTGCACCTTCATATGAGAAACTTGAACCTCCATATCCGAAGCCGACTTTTGACGAAGCTCCATCATCTGAGCACTAAGCTGATCGTTAGCTTGCTGAAGCGCCTCGGCCTTAAACTTAGCAGCAACATCAAATTGGCGAGATATCTCCAACGAAGATATTTGACCCTCAAGACGAGTAATCTTGGCATTTGCACCCACTAGCTGCTCCAGGAGACATGCATAAACGAAAGGTATCAGCAGCAAGAAAAGGGCAATTAAAGACACGAAGGGTGCTGCGAAAAAATAAGTATCCTAAGCTACCTCCTGCATGGCTAAGGGATTCTTCTAAACTATGTTGAGCCTCAGCAAGATCCACCTCAGCGGCATCGATATCTTCCACGAGGGTATCTCGTTCCGTTCGGAGATCATCAACATCAATCCGGAGCGAAGCACTCTCAGAGGATAAAGCTTGGTAAACATTCTCTAACTCTTCCAACCTTTTTACTAAAGATGCATGAGACATGGAAGAAGACACGGAGCCAGCCTCGATAAGTTTGTTCTTAAGAGAACAAACCTCAGAAGATAGGACATTTCGTTCTGCAGTAACCTTAGCTAAGGAAGCACAGGCATCTTCGAAGTCTGTGTGATACTTCTTGCGGATAACTTCCTGGGCTGAGAGGCATCTCTCAACTAAGGCAATATCCTCCTTTTGCTTTTTAATAAGACTCTCTTTCCATTTAAGGGTTTTATCACACTCATTGCGAAGAAAATCCATCTGCTTCACTAGATCTGCATTATGAGCATACTCTAGGGAAAGTTGGGCCTCGTTGTGAACAGTCACGTTCATCAACCTATCTGATTTCTTCTGATAATACCAAACATCAGAGGATAACGTGGATACTTGCTCCGAAGCTGCCTAAGTTCGTCAGAACCACCAACTGGCAGGGATAGGTCGTCTCAGGACTATACATCCAAGCAATAATACAGACAAGGTTAAAGAAAGAAGAAAACAAACCTATGGCTTTAGAAGACTCAGCAGCTAAGGCAGAATCGGAAGATTTGCGCCCATCTTCAGCAACCTTGGCAACATTATTATCTCTCTCAAGAACCAGCAGACAAGCCTCCAGGGATCTCTGAGTCTTCCTCAGATCGTCCTCCAACGAAGATATCTTAGCAACAGAAGCAGCATTACTCGACGAAGGTTATTGCGCGATAGCAAGCGCATATTCTTAACGAGCATGTTCCAACAGAGCACAAAAGTGAGTACACTTAGCTCTATAGACCTTGAATAAGGTATATCCAACATCGATCTACTTGCAAAGCTGCCAACAAAGAAGTATAAGAGCAGAATGAAGGACCAAAAACAGGAAGCAAAACAGTAAGGAAGGAATTACTTACTGAGAATGCTGAGAGACGAGGAAGGAAATTGGCGTAGGTGTCCATAAAGGCCTCCATCTCTTGGATACTACCCCTACGGATCTCACCAAAGCTCTGACTAGAACGAAGGCAATCCGGGTCAAAGAACAAGTCCTTAGACGCACGGTACTGAGAAGATAACATATCTAGCTGCGAAGCTACCTCAAAGGAACTGCCCAGATGATGGTGATCAATCCCAGCAGAAAAAGGACCCTTAGAGTCCCGCAGAATGGCTTCGAGGATAGCATCATCAGAACTACCAAGACTCAAGTTCTCAGGCAGCTTACCCTGACTAGGCTCAACAACAACTCCCTCAATCGCTTGAGAACGAATGTGGGGCACAACTGCTGAGCCCTCACCATGACGAAGAGACGGCATGGTGGATGAGATAGGAACTTAAGGAAAGGCTTGAGCACCACCTAAGTCCATGTCACCAGCGGAAGGAAGATTACCTAGTCTGGTCCAATATGGTAACGAAGGCGGAGGTCCAACAGCTTCGCTAACAGGGGCAGTAGAAGCAGACTGAGCGCTCCCTAACGAGGTCGGCGTAGCATTGAAGGAGAAGCTAGCAAGTGATAGTCATAACCTTCTTCTTCGGTTGAGAGTCTGAACTGCTAACCCTCACCGCTGGGGTAACAACCTTAGCAAACGAACCGCTTGAGTGAAGCGAGGTATCATGATATGAAGGAAGACTCTTGGAAGCCACAACAACAGCTTCAGCAGTTTCCGAGACAGCAGGAAATGCTACGCCAGGAGCAGAAAACGAAGGCATCTTCAAAGACAAAGTAGGAGTTGGAGCTTGAACGCTAGCATGCTCGACCAACTGAGCACCAGTACCAGCAAGGAGATTCTCACCCTCGACTGAGCCAGCTCAAACGGGACTGGGTATATCCTTGGAAAAATCTTCCTCAATATCATCCAAATGAGGGCTGAGGCCAGTGTCCTCGATATCCTCCATGTCTTCATCATCTGGTACCTCTCCAACAGCCTTGGGATCCTCATCCAAAGCCTCAAGATCAATAACAGTCTTCAGCTTACCCTTTCTCTTGGAAGACTATGAAAGAACACATGCGTCAGCTAAGAATCAGGGGCAAGATACTAAGGAACTTACAAACACAAAGGTATGGTGATGATCCTTACCTCCGCAGGTGTTGGTGTAGTTGTTTCAACTGAAGTTTTCCTCTTCCTAGTCCTGGTAGACACGGAGTTACCAGCAGAGCCCGGACCAGTTCCAGCAGACAAAGCAGGGGCAGACTACAAAAGAAATCCATCAGAATATCAGACAAAGATACTAAAGAGAAAACATTCAAAGCAAAAACCTTCAAGGAAAAACGAATGTTACCTCATGAGAATCAGCAGGGTTGAAAACCCAAGGCTGATATCCATCATACTTCTCAGGCAAAGAAAAAGATGTGCGGGGAACGTGGAGATCAGCGGTAGTAAAACCGTAGGCCCAAGTACCCACCACATAAAGAGGAGTACGAGCCCAACGATCATCATGGTCAAGGCGGATGCGATCATACTTCGACAAAGGTAGCTTAGAAGAATAAGGGATGACAGTCAAACCAGTCTTATCGATCTCTTCCAACAGACGAAGGCTATTACCTTCCCTGAGTTGCTTAGCAGTAACATGGATACGACGAGGGCCAACACTCCAAGGAAGAAGATTACTCTTCTGAATAGCATCATCATACGTAGCATTGAAGTTGGCGGGGGTATAATCCTCTCGCTTAGACCTCTCCTCATCGAAGGGATCATAAGACTCCAAAGTTGTTTTACCCTTTCTACGGTACCATCTGTCACAAAGGACACGTCAGAAGTTACCAGTATACTGCATAATTCCTCGGACCTGAGTCTTGTTCACCGAGTCATCCCTGGTAGACAAAACGTCATAGTAGAAGGGATCCTTTCTACTAAACAAAGGGAGGAGCATACTTGCGGCCAATTGTCCAACACTAATCAGGAGGTTATTCTCATCTTAAGAAAAATCCCAGATAAGGGACTCGGTGAGAACATCAGGACCATTGACGAAGGAGATCTCGAATTTATGGAGGCGAAAAGAATTGGTGATCTCAGCAATGGACATATGAGCGAAGCTATCCTTGTCACGCAATTGAAGCCTCTGAAGCTCATAGTGAGGAGGAGGAGGTGGAAGGTCCTCAACAACAACTTCTTCAACCTCAGGGTCCGCAACATCCTCAGGAACCATAGCCATCTCAGTGCCAGTAGGTATCTCAGGGTCCTCAGGGGGCGGGGATGGCGTAGCATCAGGATGATCCATCCGCGGAGGTGGATCAGTTGACGAAGAGGTCATCAGACCCTTACGCGTAGGCTTCTTCGGGAGTCTCATAATTCCTAGCACCAACAGGGAGAACATCCCATCAACAATGGCGACGAAAATCATAATCCACTTCAAAAGCAAATAAAGGGCAAAAACCAGTATACTTTGGGCATGGGTGTTATTAAACCAACCAAAGAGAGGGTTTAAACTCATCATAAGGCAGAATCAAGGATCATTCACCACCAAAATCAAGGTTGCAGACGAAGAACAATCATGGCAGAATCATCATCAAAAAGCGAAATGGGATAAAACCCAAGTTCTCACACAACACGAACAAGTGAAAAAAGAACTAGAATTCTCACATGCAAGTACAGCAGCAACATCAAGCAATCAAAGAAGGAAATACAGGATTGAGCATGGAGAAATATGAAAACAATGGCAACGAGTAAGAACCACTTACTTGTTCAATAAAGTATTGAACCATAGCCTTGAGGAATCAAAGGAGAAAGGGAACAATTAGCAGCAGGAGAAAAATCTCTATGAAAGAGATGGAGAGCGACAGTTCGAAGAAGAAAAGGAGTTAATGAAAATTCCTTCTCTTTATTCCCTTCTTATAGGCGGCTGGAGAATCCAAAAATTTGGATGTCCCGAAATTCAAGGAGAAATTATTGCATGAAAGGACATGTAGGGACCACCCAATCGGTACGTGCAAAAATGGCGGCGTAACGGAAGTTTTCTTCCAATCCTACCAAACGGTAGAATACGAAAGAAAAGGGGCAAACTGTGAATACCAATATTCCGCGGAGCACGTGTCACGATCTTAGTGGCCGCATACGAGATAACTGTGTAGCCCTCGCTATGCAGGGAAACCTGAGTAACAGAGGATACCTTCGCAGATCTGCTTTATCTCATCCCAAGAAGGGATACTTCGACGACCAAGATGGAAAAAGTAAAGCCTAGTCTAGGAAGGGGCAGCTGGCGAGGGGACAAAGTTAGATGACGCATCTAATCAGCATTGAATGCACAAATCTCTTATCTACACGCATAATCAAAGCACGTAAAGAGAGATGATGTGGCGGTACCTGATTGGCGGAGGCTGGCGGTGAACGAAGGTACAACTTGTACTAAGGTGGGGAAGTTCCCGAAGGAACGTGGGTCAGCTGAGATGGCAGAATACGACTGGAGAAAGCACGCAGTGAACGAAGGTACCATTGATACGAAAGGTATATCAGCAAACGATGAACCCAGAGGCAGCAAAGATATACTTGGAGCAGAAGGGGCTATAAATACCAAGCCTCACCAAAAAACTAAGGGCATTCAATATCTAGGGGAGAAGATCTAGTCTTAAGCTTATACCTCTTTAATGTTTAGAACTTAAGTATTTACTTCAACTTGAGTTCTCTCTATTACTTTGGGAAGCATTTAAGATCTTTGTAACCGCCATACTTAATACAAAGCAATCACTCATTACCCCGTGGACGTAGACAAAAGTCGAACCACGTAATCTCTTGTGTCTCATGATAACTTAGAAGCTTTTACATTATATTGTGTTCTTAGTTATTATTGTGATCTTTGATATCTTTTATTACTTAGCATTATCAGTTCAACAGAGGTATCGATACTACTTATCATCTGATTCTCTGAGCTGTATACATTACGTAGGCTACGGGAGAACGAGTAGTCACAGCGTCGAAATAGGTGACTGCCAGGGAGTGCATAGAAGGGGGGGCAGTATCATCAACACAATAATTAGAAGGTAAACCAATACCTGGATGAAGTTCTGAAGAGACGACTGATAAGCAGAACCTTTGTAGGACTGTATTAGGGCTTGATAATATTTTTGTAATTTTTATTTTTATTTTTGGACACTTTTTGGACTTTATTTTCTAAACCCTACAGATAGGTATTAAATATAAATTGCAACATGGAAGGACGAAAATTACGATATTGTCTCTACACCTTGGATTCGTACACTGACATATGAGTCGGTGGCCCCAGTCGACCTTAACGGTTCATCGCCCGTGTGGTATGGGAGGGAAGACCCTAACCACCCACGAACCTGTCAGTGGGTTTTCTGGACGCCTTTCCATGAATATATGTTGAGGCTCTGAAAATGGTTTTAAATTCTAGTAAAAGGCAAGGCCTTGTCATATAAGATAAGGACTCGGATTTCATCACCGTTTCTTTCTCACCCGTCTTAGAAAAACGTTACCAACGCGAACCTAAGCTTAAAATATTAACTAGGACGAGACCGATAGGGTGGCGAGGTTGTAGGAAAGTTGTTCGAAAGGATTTCAAGTATTAATTATTTTGTTAGCTTAACTCAAGGTTCAAGATGATTATTGTAAGTTGAATCACGTCGCCTTGTAACCTAGGAAAACGTTGCCATAGAAATAGTGTTATTCAAGATTCTTAGAGCTTATCCCGCTTATCTTTGACTTACTTTAATTCAGATCGTTCTAAGAGGTTTGCTAATACTGTAACTAGTTGCTTGTCGAAATATTAGAAGCTGTCTAGAAATAATCTAATTGGATCCATCATGCTTTTTGTTTGCTAAATTCAATAGGTGTGATTTGGTCGAATCATCCTTTTTTGTGCTTGTTTAGATTTCACTTTCAGTTAGGATGTCGAACTGGTATTACACTAGCCAATACAATGAATATCCGACTTATTTTCAAAATGGGCATTATTCTCATTACCACCATAATGTGGACAGTGGCTGAGATCATCACCAATCTTACGAAGGTTATGGCTCATACCATGGTGATCACATTACTATTCGCAAGCGCACCGGTCATACGAGCAAGAAAATAAGGATTACTATAGTACTAGTTCCCCGTCTTTGAAGGATTCAATCAAACAGTTGCAACCTAGTACTTTTTATGATCCTTATATTTCTCTAGAAGAGTCTCTCAAGAGGTTAACTGAAATGACATTCATGTTTGAGTTAGAGACGAATGAAAGAACTGCAACGATGAGCAAACCTTCTTTAGAAAATACCCTTAAGCAGATGCAATGTAGAACTTTTTATGAACCAAAACCTTCTTTAGAAGAAATCATGAGGAAGTTGACTGAGAATACAAATAGGTTTGTGTTAAAGACGAAGAAAAGAATTGCTCAAAATACTCTTCATTGTAAATACAGTGTTTCCAATATTACCCTTGAAAATGAGGATAGTTATTCACACAATCAAAATGACGAGGTTAGAATTGGTAACACCACTTGTTTACATGAGGTTCGACCATCTTCATGGTATTATGATGAGGATAATGCCGATGAAGAACCTGAAATATGTAGGCATAGTAATCAGGAATTTGTATTCCACTTGAGCTTCATGAAGATATTATAATTTTTGGTTTAAATCCTAATAATGTTAATGATTATTCACCTATTCAAAAGGAAAAGGATTTGACTAGAGATATCACTGTTTTAGACGATATAATATTTCCCTTTTATGAAGCCAATGATGGTTTGGAGTCCGGCGATTTAGAAATAATAGTCTTTGAAAAAGAAGATAATGTCGAAGAGATTTTAAACATGAGTGAGGATGCACCACCTGATTATAACCTAGAAGAAGCAATTAACCATTTTCAGGAATCTGACGACCTAGAAATTAGGAAAATTGTGACTAGTCTATCTAGAGGCACCCAAAATTCTTACTTTGGTGGTGATTATGATTCTCCATTTGCTTTACCTTTGACTCTTAGAAAGATACCTTACTCGGGACTTGACATATGTGCCTCTACCATTTTACAAGATTATATTCATACAATCTTTTCCGAACCTAATGATGTCCGGAAAGAAGTTCAGTTGTTAGAAACCCATCCTTTGATTGAGGTGGTTTATCCATGCGATAGTACCAAGATTGACTTTGTTTTTCCACCAAAAATTTGTACTCCAATGATGGGAACATATGAATTTCAAATATGTCAGTTGTTAAGTTTTGAGACTATGCCTAATTACTTTTAGAATCGACATATTTGCTTAAGAATAACCACCACTTTCATTGTGGTTAGTTGTGTGAGTCAGATATGTTTGACTTTGAGGATCCACAATCATGAAGGTTATAATTAAATGCTTCTAAGTTTTTAGTTGAGTTTTTCTAGACTCTACAACCTGATCATTCGGATCTTACCTATGAGCAAATCCATCCCATGAAAATATTTTATCTAGACCATTTTATAGAGCTTGAACCTGAACCACAGCTAGATGTAGTTGTCTTAAATAGAAAACTGGATAAGGATGTGCTCGGTTTGTTTATTTTCTTGGCCTGTTGCAGTTTCCTTTTGTTTGGGGAGCACTTTTTGATTCAGATGACCCACAATTGTCCCGGCTATTACTATATGATTCTGTAAGGCGACTAATCCTTTCTTAGTCTGGTTGAAGAGTTAAACTTAGAACTTCTTGGGAGGTAACCCATTCTCGTGCTACACATTAATATCTTTCCTTATTTACTTTCCTTCAAGTGGTAAGAGTTTCTCCTTGTTCATGCTTTTATTTTTCATCTTTAGAACATTGAGGAAAATGTTAGATTTAAGTTTGAGTATATGGGATAAACTTTTAATTGCATTATGAAACTCCATAGTATAAAAACTTGTATGAATTCATGGTAACACTAACCAATCTAAGTAGATGGAAACATCTTGGTTGTAGGAATTAAGGGACCCAACTAAAGGGTCTATTCATAAAAGGACAGAGCTCATGTGTTAGAAATAACATGGTAGTTGTCACCGTATCTCGGAGTCGTCACCATATCATGTTCAGTTTTTATTTTTGCAAATTTTATGTGTTTCTCTAAGTGATTTGGTGGGTCACTAGTAGCGCCTTGTTTTCGCCGCTAGAATGAAATAGAGTGATCGAGGTCAAGCCCCATTATTTTATTATTTTTATTTATTTAGACTAGTTATTTATTTAAAAAAAATAACACTTAGATAGCAATATGTGTGTGTTCTCCCTGTCCCCGTCTCATAATCAAGCGTGGAATGCATGATCCAAGGGAACTTGCATGAATCTGCTGAAAATGAGCATGTGTTTGGATCCAAAGATCTAATCATGTTGTCGATTCTCAAAAAAAGAAAAGAAAAAAATATAAAAAATTTATTATTATTGTTCAATAAATAAATTGACCACTCGGGCTCTTGTATATACCAGCTGAGTTAATACTAGAATTAGGATTAAGACCAGTATCTCAATCCATTAGGATTCATCTTAGAATTGACATTCATATAGATATTCTAGGAAACACCATTCACCTTATTCAACACGCAGAACCATCTATCTCTGTATTTATCTTCTTAATATATTCATGTGATTGTGGTTTGTTAGATTTCGAGTATTGTGGTTTTGTTCGACTTTCGGAGTAGAGCTCTGTTTGCTTATATATGAATTTTAGTACGCTTGGGTGCAAACTCATGTACAACAATTGGATTCAAATCAGGGTAATTCCTCCCATTGCCAATGAAATACGCCAACTAAAGAGATCGTTTAGTGTCGTTCCTAGATTATTCATAGGTAGACAGAGTTTAAAGTAAAGGTTTTGTGGGTACACATCTTGTAAACCCTCCCGAGACAACACTCGTCCATTAAGTCCAGCTAGGGGTTCAAAGGCATGTTGCACACACTAAGTGCAATCGCGGTGCTTGCGACAGTGAGTTAGATTTTATTTTTCAGATTAGATTTTCTCGAGGACTAGCAAATAATAAGTTTGGGGGAATATGATATACGCACTTTTGTATCTGAATTTTCATCAATTTTGTACATTGATAATGCTCGATTTTGTACTTAATATGGTATTTTATGTGTTTGTAAGTGTTTTTGGAGAAACAAACTTTTGTGGAAAAATTGGCTCGAAAAGTGATATTTTTACCCCGAGAACAAAATAATAAAGGCACCCTGGGAAATTAATAACGACACCCCACAACATGTGTTAAAGGGACCCCCGTTTCCGTTAGGGGGATTCCAATTTTTTTTTTTTTTTTACGTTCAAAAGAGTTTTGGCGGAAAAAGTTGGTTTTCAGCAACGAGGTTTTCTGGAATGCTTTAAATCAAGTTTTCCACAGAATTTGTCTCGGATATGGATTGAGATTGATTTGTTGTGGTTAAACAAGGAAGGTATCTATTTTAGAACCGTAAAAACAAGGGAAGATTTATTATTGTTCCGATAAAATAGGGAAGAGATCATGTCTCGATTATTGATTTATTTTTGGTAATTTCGTGAGAATTGGGAGAATAAAATCTTACCTGTTGTATTATACTCTATCTTTGGAAATAGTTTAGGATACAAATCAGAAGTCGTGTAAAGAAATTGATAGAAAATATTCCCGAGACTTTTGGGAGAAGAAAAACAAGATAAATAAGGATTTTATGGAGATATTTTTGGACCCGTTGTGTATATATAAGGTGGTGCGAGTCACATAAAGTCAGACAGAGAGTTTGGGAGTGATTGAAAACGTTGCAGAGAAGAAACGAGAGGTTGCAGAGAGTTGCAGCAACAACAACATCAGGTGAAAAAGAAGAAGTTGAAGAACAATTGACCGCATAGAGAAATCGTTCTTTTGCAACACTCGCATTCTGTTTGCAACGCTTATCTTCAAGTTGCAACAATTACTTTGTAACATTGAGTCTGTAACAGCAATATAGCGTTGCAAACTTGGTCTTTTCATCTTTGTAAACACTTTTTGAGCCATGAATAAACCTTTTGAGAGTTTTTTGAACATGAGGATCTAAACCCCAACTCTAGGACGATGGAGGAAGCCATATTTCATGCGTGTGGTAATCATAATTAATTCTTCTATGACTTTTTGCATTAATTTAATTGATTTATTATTTTGAGTGGTACTTCAATAACAGAATTGCCCGAGTCTTTGACTAGCAACATCTGTAAATTAGAGGTTGCGACATTTGAAGGTGACTGTAATTTTCCCAAAGACATTAAAAATTGGGTGGAACTGAGAATTTTGATGCACGAGAGAAAATTTCAGTTAATAATGCCTAGAGGTATTGAAAATATTTTTGTTAATTAATTGTGATTTTATTTGATGGTGTATGCTTAGTCATAAGTACTTTTGATGCACTATACTTATGATTTAAAATTGTCTAGAATTAATATATGAATCATATGAATTTAAAGAATGGTGGAATCTGAGTCCCAGTCTCTCATAATATTTTTATCATCTTTTGTTTGTGTAGGTACTTTGAAAACATTGAAGATTTGAAGACAATAAGATTTTGTATTGGTTTCGTATCTTTGTGATTTAACTTCATGCACACACTTGATCGACTGGGATCCGATTAGATCTTGATTATTTTCTACTCGTAATAGGTTATCTTGATAATCTAGATCTTGGTAGTTTTACCGAACAAAGGAGTTTATTAGAATAAACGGAAGAGCCTTTGTTGAACTCAACTATAATCTCTGATTTACTGTTTAAGATTGGAAAAGTGGTTACTGAACAGATTAGTCACTTTACTGGTTCGGAAGACGATCCAAAGGAGTCGAGTGATTGAAGTCTTCACAGCGGCTGAAGCAACTTAAGATAGTGGACTTTATATTAGGATTCGCGTGCGTTGGCCATATTTGTTGTAGGCACAGGGATACTGAGAAAACTAGGTAACTAGGAATAGTTTATTTGGTCGTAACTGTACGAAGTTGTTAGTAGTCTTTGTATAGTGGCTTAATTCTGAGAGTTTTCAAAACTGGACTAGGTCCTGAGGTTTTTCTACACTCATTAACAAAATCTTGTTGTGTCTTTACTTTTACTTTCCGCAATTATAATTATTATTATAGTTATAATTAAAATTAAAGGCATTGTACGTTAATCAAAACACTTGGGTTGATCCCTATAGTTTAAGTTTCGGTTTCAGACTTATATTATATACCAAGTGTATACCTTGTTGTTGTCATCTTCTTGACAGTCTCTATGTATATTATATCATACAAGGTATCAGACTTATATGTTGATATCAAAAAGATCATGGTGTACTTGGTACCCTCTTCATTTCATGTTGGATCTTGTTATTGCATGAAAGGGCACCCTTTTTTTCCCATACGAATCTATTATTCCAGAAGACCGTTATAAAAAAATTATCTTTTCTGATAATAAAATACTGCTAGAACATTGCTCGGTCGAACGCACCAAGCATAGGTATTTCAAGTTTGGTTGTCATATTTTAGTTCCAAAACTCGAAGTTGCTTGATTTGATTACTAGAGTCAACTTCGTTTGGATAGACTAGGAACATAGAATTGTCGAGAATCGCTCTTGTTACTCATGAAGAACCTGAAGACATGTCGGCATCAATGAACACATCATCCTTCAGTTCGAGATAAGTAACAACAAACTTGACTTGTTCCATTTATATCATAATTTTTTCAAGTCAATATTTATTCAAACATAACATACAAAGTATAATTTGTTTACTTGAATCTAGTATCAGTGACTTGGTCATTATACTATGATCTAAGTATCAAGGAAAGATATATTAGTTATTTTATACAACCTTGGTATACAGAGTTACAAAGTTTATATTATTTATAGGATTCATGAATTGACATTAACACTAATTGGTAACTTGTTATTATATAGTGTGTTTGAACTTCCGGAATGATTATACCCTTGGGATTATATATGAAGGAATATCATATACATTATCAAAGGAAGTACACTTGCGAATTCATGTTTCATAGTCGAAAAGAGGGTTGAAGACCGATCCCTAGTAAAGATCAATTCCATGACCGATCCCTTGTGGTAAGGACCTATCCTAGGTGCATGACTGATCATGTTCAAGTATTTTTCTTTGATAATCAAGGCGAGATCCCATAACCGAATATTTTATATCTTTTTAGATATCGAATTTATGTGCTTACCATATTCCAGAGGTTTCCATATCTGTATTTATTATTTAGTAAAGTATATGTATGTACGCTACCTAGTATTAGTTGTCAACTAAGAGTGATTTCGATGCATGAGTTGAACTACATATGGAATTTGTCAAAACCAAAAATAAAGTCACAGAAAGTCGCACCAAGATCAAAACACAAGAATAAAGTCTTCAAATCTTCAAAGTCTTCAATCTACGATTTAATTTTCAAACTAAACAACCTGCAAAAAGAACTTGATTCCTTGTTGATTGTCCCACAGAACGGAGTCTGTTAACAATGGCAGATCAATTAATCTTGAAAATGAGGGGGTATAACAACCACACCCGATAATTAGTTCGGCAATCTGTATGGACTAAACTCCAATATAATTATGAGAGCACCAACTTAAAAGCGATCTCAATAAAGATTTATATCAAAAAACATTATCTCTATTTCTCAATGTAATGAGAAAATCGAACTGATAGAAATCCGTGAGCCTGATTGATATGAGAAATAACTTGGACGGTACCAAAGACCAATACCCAAGTGTCAATCAAGTTATATCCAACAAACAAGGTCAGATTTATCAACTAATTAAACTACGCACAACCTGTGATATTTCAATTATATAAACGAATATAATACGGAAAAGAACTAACACAGAAACCAGAAATTTTGTTTACGAGGAAACCGTAAATGCAGAAAAACCGCGGGACCTAGTCTAGCTTTGAACACCACACTGTATTAAGACGCTACAGACACTAGCCTACTACAAGTTAACTTCGAACTGGAATGTCGTTGAGCCCTAACCAAGTCTCACACCGATTAAGGTACAGTCGCGTTCCTTATGCCTCTAGAACCATGCCGGATTCTGCGCACTTGATTCCCTTAGTTGATCTCACCCACAACTAAGAGTTGCTACGATCCAAATTCGAAGACTTATAAACAAAATTTTCTCCCACAGAGAAGTCTATTCTGATAGAAAAATCTGTCTCCCACAGAAGTACTTATGAAGTTTTGTTCCGTATTATGATAAATCAAGGTGTACAAGAACCAATTGATAATCCGGTCTTATGCTCCCGAAGAGCAGCCTAGCAATATCAATCACCTCACAATAACTTAACTATATGGTGGTAGAAGAAGTTACTGCGGAACCAAAAAGTCTGAGACGAAGAAGTTTGTGATTACTTTTTATATCTTACATATCGGAGATAAATCTCGAGCAAATCTTAGAGAAGACAGTACACAACAATATAGAAAAAGTAAGATTAAAATACGCAACTACAGAGAAAATAGTTGGATCTGGCTTCACGAATCTCAAATGAAATCTTCAAATCGTTAAGCTAATATGGTTTCGGGAAAACCTAGGTTAAAGGATAATCGACTCTAGTTTGCAACTAGGACACATGAAAGTGCCGGGATTTGGTTTCCAGTTGCTAGAGTTCTCCCTTATATAGTCTTTCAAATTAGGGTTGCTTTCAATCAAAGTTAAGATAGCTTAGTAACAAAGCATTCAATATTCACCGTTAGATGAAATCCCGATTTAGGATTCAATCTAAGTTTGCTTAATAATAAAGAAATCAATCTCCACCGTTATATGGTCTTATCTTGTTACACACAAATGAAATATACCTTCATTTAGATATGGGTAACCGTACCTAAACGTGTATATTGAGTTGGCTCAATAATAGTTAACCGAAGTTAGCCATATGAATACTTTTGTCTAACCACATTCATCTAACACTTCTAAATCAAATATGATGATCAATCAATCATGAAAGATAATCAAATGAATCTAATTATGTTTCAAATAGAGTTGTTCAATTGTTCACTATCTCATAGAGATATATATAAACAAATTGAAACAAAATCGGATTGATTTGTAATCTTACAAAGTACTTATACAAGAATCAATTCATGAACATTAAGCCAGGGTTTGCAAAGATTGCATTCCTTAATTCATAAATGTTTTAGTTCATGAGTATGAGAATCATAGTTAACCAGTTTTAGAACTTAACCACTGTGTTCGCAAACCAGGTATGCAAACAACATCTCCGGACCTTGGCCTTGTCCAGTCGTTCGCAAACCAGGTACGCGACCAGCTGTCCCAGACCCAACTCAGGTGAAGCCGTTCGTATACTAGGTACGCAAACAAGGTTCCCGGACCTTTACAGATAAAACCGTTCGCATACTAGGTACGCAAACAAGGTTCTTGGAGATGAATCATACCAATACAATTTGCATACTAGGTACGCGTACTGTGTTGTATCCAGCCATGGTTAATTGTTCTAAACTCCCATTTCAATAATTGAAACATCCTTGGAAGACGACAATGGCTGTCTAACACAAACCATTAGCTTCAAGTAATTTTCAAGTGATCGAATGATAAATACGAAACATTCTAAGGCGACATCAAATGATTGTCTCACACAAATCATGTAAGACGTTTCAAGGCAATTTCCACATGATCATCTTTTGACTTAATATTTAGTTTCCAACAAATAAATTATTTCCAAATAAACTCATCAAGAACAATGATGAACATCGTTAAAGCAAAAAGCTTCCAACACATATTTCGAGAAATAGATAAGCGAGATAAACTCGGCTCGAAATATTAAATATGTATAATATAAAAGTCTATATAACTATATGACTTAGTCTCATTAGGAGATAGAATAGAATACACTTCTGAGTGATAGATAAGTTTTAGTCTCCACATACCTTTTGTTGATGAAGTTCCTCCAATATCTCCTCAGTAGATCTTCGTCTTCAATTGATGAACGCCGTGAAGACTAACACTCAACTACACACTCTGTCCTAATCCGAAACATAGCTATAAGTATACTAGAAATCAAGAATATAGGTTTGATCAACTAAACTTGACAAACAATCTTGAGATAGAAACACTTGATAGCTCGACCAGCAGTGCTCTAACAAATCTATCTTACAGATCTAGAAAAACTTAGATCCGTAGAAACGTTAAATCTTTGATCTAGTTTGAGTGTACTTATATCAGAAGAGAAGGAACATGTAATAAGAAAACTAGGTGAAATCAAAGATTCAACAACCGTTAGTCAATCAAATCAATACTTGAAAAATTAAATAACAATGCAATTATCTAGTTTCCCATCAACGGTACTTGTAGAGCTTCTTGATCCCACGGAAGTCTTTAAACGAGCGGTCATAAGAGATTTCGCCTAATTAGGATACTTTTCTCTCCGGATAGACGCCTCCACTAGAAACAACAAAAAGTGAAGTTTTCCTGGCTCTTAGGATAGATTGCTAGAAATGCAAACTTAGGTATTTATAGACCAAGGATGTTTGGACACCAAGGAATTTCCAAAACAAAAATATTCTCAAGATATGCAATGAATGACAAAATTCAGTTTTCATAATTCCAATAAATGTTGGTCCAATATTTCCGAAATCTCTCAATAGTAAATCTCCAATTAGTAAATGCACACTACTATTATTCTCTAGAGCTATGCATTAATTGTTGGTAATTAAAGCATATAAAATCAAAAACCTTAATTAAAAGATTCTTAATTTATTTCGGCACAAGATCACCTTGAGTACCAAGGAATATCTTTGAACAATAAATGATAAGAGTTACTGCTCGTGTTTAAAGTATATTGACATCTTTTCACTGCAAATCCTTATTTCATATGTACATCGATTTGCTTCTTGGAATCGGTTATACTACACTTCCAGACAAGTTTAGAATTAGTTTGCTAGTATTCCAAGACTACTATGTGATTGGTTATACCAAATCACAATGGTTAGTTGTGATCGGCCCTTCCAGTCATATACATGGGTTCGGATCGGTTATACCAATCACTAGGATCGGTTATACCTAAACATGGTATCTTCTTGTGATCGGTCACACCAATCACTAAGATCGGTTACACCAATTACAAGGATCAGTCACGCAAAACTTATGATCGGTCACACCAATTACAAGGATCGATCATACCATCTCATGGTGATTACTTAGGATCGGTTAAAAAAATTACCAGGACCGGTCATACCAAATCATAAGTCTAGGCATTGTGATCGGTAATACCAAGATACATAACCTGAGTTAAGATCGGTTCTACCAACTCACACATATTGGTCATCCAAAGATATGCAATGAATAGTAAGACCAATAAACCTATTAATTTCCCTTTCGATTCACAAAACAAGTTCATGAATGTACTTCCTTTAAACAAATTTAAAACATTGTTTCCTAGGATGAAATCTTTACCATAACCCATACACATAATCATAACGTTATATACAAGATTATGTCGATGTCATATCTACGAAGTTCAAAAGATAAGTGTTATACTTTGTTGTCTAGTTTCTTAATACTATGACCATACTATTATGATCATGTCTATCCACTAGAGTATTTATTTATATACAACTTCACATGTTATGTTTTCAATCTAAAAGGCTTGAAAGAAACAAGATAGAAATGGAACAAGTCAAGTCATTAGTTACTAACCTAAAGCTGAAGAATAATGTCTTCGTTGTCTTCAATCCATATTCAGATCTTCGAGAGTAACTGGAGCACAATATTTCTATTGTTTCTAGCCTAACCTAACGAAGTTGACTCTAGTTCACTTATTAAGCGACTTGAGTTTTGGAACTAAATATGAAAGCCAAACTTGACATACCAACACTTGGTGGGTTTAGCCGAGCAGTGCTCTAACACTGTTAACGTAGTTATGGATGATATTAGTGATTTTCGTCAAGATAATCATATTGCTGCAGAACTACCTCCTTCGAAAATTGTTAATAAACAAAAGCAAATTGCTGAAGAACCTGCGATTGTTCCTACCATTTATGACATAGATGATAAAGATGACAATGACAATATAATTGAGCAACTCAATGATACTGAAAGTGAAGCCCACAAACCTGCAAAGTGGGTACATCAAAGGCATTATACATATGATATCATCGTAGATGCCAATGCCAGAGTTATGACTCGAAGGGAACTCCATAATGTCTGTCACTATACATGCTTTCTTTCTTCAATAGAGCCAAAAAATATTGAGGAAGCTCTTAATGATCCCAGACGCTTGGGTAAATTCAATGCATGAAGATTGAGGAACTTAATCAATTCGAAATGCAACGAGTTTGGAAACGTGTTCCGAAACCGGATGGCGTCAACATTATAGGAACAAAATGGATTTCAAGCACAAATCAGATGAATAAGGAACTATTGTTCGAAACAAAGCCAGACTTGTTGCTCAAGGATATTCTCAAATTGAAGGTATTGATTTTGATGAAACTTTTGCTCCTGTAGCTCGTTTAGAATCAATTAGAATTTTACTTGCATATGCCTGCAATCTTAAGATTAAGCTATTTCAAATAGACATTAAGTATGTATTTCTTAATTGAGACTCAAAAGAGGAAGTCTTTGTTGCTCAACCTAAAGGATTTGAAGATCCATTATTTCCTGATCACGTCCTTAAGCTCAAAAAGGCATTGTATGGTTTAAAACAAGCTCCAAGAGCTTGGTATGATAAGTTAACATCCTTTTTACTTCAAAAAGGATTCTCTAGAGGTGGTGCTGATAAGACTCTTTTCACCAAATGGAATGGAAAGAATGTACTTGTTGCTCAAATTTATATGGATGATATCATCTATGGATCCACCTACAAAATTCTCAACCACGAGTTCCTAAATCTTATGAGTGGGGATTTGAGATGAGTAATGTTGGAGAACTATCATACTTTTTAGGCTTGCAAATTCAGCAGCAAAAAGATAATATTTTTCTATCACAAGATAAATATGCCAGGAATTTAGTCGAGAAATTTGAGTTACGGGGTACAACTCCTATGGCAACTCCAATGCCAACCACTGGAAAGCTTCAGTCGAATCCTAGTGAAAAGTCTGTAGACCAGAAATTTTATCGATCCATGATAGGAAGTCTGTTGTACTTAACTGCAACTAGACTGGATATTGCTTTCAGTGTAGGATGTTGCGCCAGATTTCAGTCAAATCCTAAAGAACCACATCTAAAAGCTTTGAAAAGGATCATAATATATGTCAACGGTACCTTAGATTATGGTCTATCGTATTCAATGGATACAAATAACAATCTTGTTGCCTACTCATATGTTGATTAGGCAGGATGTGTAAAGGATCGAAAAAGTACATCTGCTGGTTGTTTCTATGTTGGTCAAAACCTTGTAGCCTGACACAGTAAGAAACAAAATTCTCAGTCTCTCTAAACCTGTGAAGCAGAATACATTGATGCTGGTACTTGTTATATCCAACTTATGTGGATGAAACAAATGCTCATAGACTATGGCATAAATATTTCAATTATGAGTATTCTTTGTTACAACTCAAGTTCATCCGTCTAACAGAAAATCCAGTAGAACATTTTCGTACCAACCACATAGATATTAGATATTGTTTTATTCGAGAACTATATGAGAATGAAGTCATCAAACTTGAGTATGTTCCTTCGGAACGTCAACTAGCTGATATTCTTACAAAACCACTAGATCGTGCAACCTTTGAAAATCTCAGGAAGTCTATTGGTATTGTTAAGATACATTAGTACCTTATTTTTTGGTTTTCAACTTTTGCTATTGACACGCATTAGTTAAAAATGATTCAACCTTTCTCTAGTAAAGGTTGCTTTTGTTGTTGGTCTTTTTTTCTTGCGAGAGGATGACAACATACAGTGTTAGAGCATAGATCGGTTGAACCCACCAAACATTGGTATGTCAAGTTTGGTTGTCAAAAACTTATCTTGTCACACACACTTGGGTAGACGTTTACTGGGTTCGTGAAACCCATGCCCAAACGTGTACGTGTATGTTGGTTCAACATAGTAACCCAAAAAGACTAACCATAAGAGAATTTCATATTAACCTTGTTCTTCTTCACCATAACTAGTTCAATTGACTCAAATGAACTAGTTAAAAGATTTGTTCAATTTCTATGAGATCTTATGTAACTACACAAGACACAATTGAAACAAAGATGATTCGATTCGATTGAATCGGCTCATGAACATTATACCCACGGTTTGCATAAAGCATTCCTTAGTAATTTAATATATCATGTTCAGAGCACATCTTTAGATCATAACCTCTTAAGTTCACAAAAAAGTTCGCGGACTTAAGTTAATCGGTTGAGTTTTCCAAACTCAGCAGAAATTCTCGGTCGAGAACTTCCGACAGTTCGCGGACTTGGCAAGCCAATTCCACAATCCTCCCGATTTCTCTTGATCAACAAAGTTCGAAAACTTCGGTTCAAGGAATACATGGTTATGTAATCTAAACTTTCATTTCAATCATTGAGACATTCTCAGAGGACGCTATGTAGCTGTTATTCACAGACCGATTCACGTCAGAGTAATTCTCAAAGTGATTGAAACTTTTCATGACTTTCATCACTAGGTGAAGATAATCTTGATCAAAGCGAAACGCTTTACCAACACACGATTTCTAGATAAAAGATAAGCAATGAATGCTCAGCTCGAAATGTCAAATGTGTATGATCTATTCTATATAGCATACGACTTTTATCTCATAAGAAGTAGGAGATAGAAGAGATAGACTTTTGAGTGATAGATAATAAGTTCAAGTCTCCACATACCTTTTTGTTGATGAAGTTCCACGGTTCCTTGTATAGATCTTCGTCGTTGTATGATGAATCACCATGAAGTCCTTGAGATCAACTACACTTTTCTATCCTAGTCCGAGACTTAGCTATGTAGGCTAGAAATCAAGACTTATAGTTTTGATTACTAACATTGACAAACATGCTTGAGATAGCAACGCATGCGAGGTTGACCGAGCTATGCTCTAACAGTATTAGGATATGAGACATTACAAGTATTGCGAAGACTTGAAGAAGTGAAGAAGTAAGGAGCTACAACGATAACATCATCCTTCCGCTTGAGGGTAGTGATATTTGACTTGAATTGTTTCATTCCCTAACGTATCTTTCAAGTCGTGCATATTGAAAACAAAAATGCGAAGCATGAATGATTAAACTCTAGTTAGACATAGTATTAAGGAATACAATACGAGGTTTATTGCTTAACCATTAAACTTTGTAGATAAGACATCGGCATAATCGTTTGACAGCTATTGTGATTATATATGGGTATAAGGTGAAGATTTCATCCTAGGAAACAATGTTTGTTTTAAGGAAGTAAATTCAAGAACTTGTTTTGTGAATCGAAAGAGAAATCGTCAGGCATTATTGCTATTGTTATTCATTGCATATCTTTTGAACTACCAATATGTGTGATTAGTATAACCACTCATGACTTGTTTATGTTCTTGGTAAAACTATTCGCAGAGGCCTGACTTTTGTATTGGTATGACTTTTATTAGTGAAACCGATCTTAACTAATCACATGAGATGGTATGATCGATTTTGTGTTATTGGTATGACCGACTCTGGGTAAAGGGGAACCGATCCTAGTAAGAGGTGAAACCTATCACAAAGAGGAATCGATCCTTGTATGAGGTGTAACAAGTTTTTAGCAGAAAGCGGAACCGATCCTATGGACATGTGCAACACGTTTTTAGGCAAAGGGAAACTGATCCTATGGACATGTGCAGCAAGTACAAGTTAGATACCATATATATGTGGGGAACCGATCCTAGTACCTAGTCAACCGAATTTTGGAAAGCTAGTGTGACTATGCACAATACTCATATGGAGGTAGAACCGAAACTTGTTTTGGTAAAACCGAAACTTGTTTTGGTAGAACCGTGAAACCCATGATTTGTGATTGATCAAGAACACTCATGTTAGATGAACCAATTCTAAACTTGTTTGGAAGTGTGGCAAACCGGTTTCAAGATTATAAGTTTGAAAGAGGACTTACAAAGTAAGGATGTCGACATACTTTGAACATGTGCAGTAACGCTTATCTTTAATTGTTCAAAGTTATTCCTTAATAGCTAAAGGAAGAAAATCCCAGATTGAATAAAATAAATTGAGAATCTTTTATTTAAGGTTTTTAATTTTATTTTAGGAAAATGAAAATTAGTAATGTGCATTTACTAGTTGGAGATTTTCCAAGAGATTTTCGGTCAATATTTGGACAAAGCATTTCCAGGAGTTATGGAAAACCGAATATGGAATATATTGCATATCTTGAGAATATTTTCGGTTTTGGAAATTCCTTGGTGTCCAAACTTCTTTGGTCTATAAATATGAAAGTTTGCATTTCGAGCAAACTAATCCTCGTACAACAAGAACTATCTCAGTTGTGCTGGTACTGGTGAAGCCGCCTATTCGGAGAGGAGAGTAACCTAGTTAGGAGAAATCTCTTACGGCCAATCAGTTTAAAGTCTTCTTTGGGATTGAGCAGCTCTATTAGTACCGCTGGTGGGAAACTAGATAATTGTGGTTTATCTTTTATTTTAGATTGATTTGATTGACTAACGGCGGTTGAACTTTGATTGCACCTAGTTTGTTTATGCTTGAGAATCTTCTCTTCTGATATAAGATTCACTCAAACTAGATCGAAGTTTCGACGGGGATCTTTAGACTGTTTGTAGATATAAAGACGTCTTGTAATAATCCATTGTTAACAGACTCTGTTCTGTGCGTGATTGATCACAAGAGATTCAAGTTGATTGTGTGCAGGTGTTTATTGAAGATCTAAGAAGATTTGAAGACAAAGAAGACTTTGAAGATTTATGATTTGGGATTCATAATCTTTGGTGTGCACAATACTTGTTTCGGTAAAAGAGGATCCAACTATAATTGGTTTATCCTTGTGGTAGATTAGATTGATTAGTTGTGTAGATATGCATCAATACAGTTCTTTGTGATTAAAAGTATTGATTGAAAAATCTTAACAATTACTTCGGTAGTTGATAATAAGATAGATCTAAGAACCCGACGAAGGAGTTTATTGAGATAAACAGAAGAGCCTTTGTCGAACTCATATCAGTCGGTTGAAAAGAGTTGATACCAAACAGATTTGTTGTTTCTTTACTGTTTGGAATACGAATCAAAAGAATTGTTCCAAGTACGTGACTTATTACAGGTCGGAGGCGTGGGAATACAAACGGAACTAGGTGAACTATAGGTTTCGTTGCTTGGTCTCAGCAATACGAAGTTGGTTTGATTTTGTATAACGGCTTTATCCTGAGAGTATTCAATTCTGGACAAGGTCCCTGGGTTTTTCTGCATGTGCGGTTTCCTCGTTAACAAAATCTTGTTCTGTCATTTACTTTTATTTTCCGTAATTATAATTGTTGTTATTATAATTTAAAGTAAATTACACAAACGTTAATTCCTATTTACTTGATAAGCAATCCTATTGTGTTTGGTTAAGTCCGAACCTTTTATCAAGTAAACATACTTCGTTGTTGTATTGTCTCGATCTCGTATCCATAGACGATCACACGAAGTGTGAACCGATTTGTTGTATTTTCTCGACCCAGTCCATAGACAATCACTTTCGGAGAAAGGACTTATAAGTGGAAATTTTTTAGATTGAGGTATATTTGGGTATCCTCGTCTTTTTAATTGGTATCAGAGCAGGAAAACATGAAAAGATCTAACAATCTGTGTTTGATGCGATCCAACCTATAAGAATTGAATCTATGTCTGATTCAGTTAACGTAGTAGCAGGATTTGATATCCTCAAGGTCCCATGGTGGAGGACACAAATGAAGAGTGCAATACTCTCATTAAAGGAATCTTCTAGGAGTTGGCTGAGAACTTACAACTTCTCGAGAAAGTCTCTTTTAGATTTAAGAGATGACAAACTGATTTCACCTAATGGTGAATCTCTCATTCAAGGAAATCAATATAGTTCAAGAAGGATTATCAATGGTAACCTGATTGGTTACTGAATGCCTCCTCTGTTGCTTCTATTTCTCATTGTGAACATCTCACTAAAAGAAATTGTCATATCAAAATCTTAAGGTTTGTGAATCTTGTCTTTGGTCCTTTACCAACAATATCCACAAACAATCATGTTGGATTAGATTTTAGAAGCAACCTTATGGAAAGGTGTTGATGGTGGATTTTCGTTTAAGGCTAAAATTGTATAAGCCAAAACTATGCGCTAACATCCTGCAAAGGATAAAGCCACTGATAAAGTGGAGAATACTTCTTCACTATAAAATTTATAGCATTACCAATTAATGCATGGCCGGCCTTGTATTTCCTATACTACTCCATTCTCATTATTGGTGCGGCATGACGACTGAGTGATCGCTCTCAGCAGAGCAACACGAATCTCCAAGCATTAAATAAGGAGGCATGTACGAAATACCCGTACAGGCTACAACTCTTGGAGTGTTATACTAGCCCGATCGAGCATCTGGACTGTCTGTATCAGTCTCAGAAACGATCACGACCATCCAACTTCACCAGCATGATTGGATGGCTTAGATCGGATCCATAACCCGCAGGCAGGTATTGGAGTATTCACCACCGACCCAATGCGGTTCCCGCATGGTCGGCCTCCCAAAAAGGGTAGCATGGCTTTCCAAATCGTCCAGCCAAAGCAGAGCGGACGTGAAACCCTAATTTAGGGTCTGCGGCACATTACATGTGCACAAAATAGTCTCAACCATCCATCTTCGCAGGCATAGATGGAGGGTGTAGATGTAGATTCAAAGGGCCCAGAGCATGTCAACACAATCACCGTGGGCCCGCCTACACACATGACCGATCGTCCAGGACCAACTATAGTTGACCGTTCCAGTTCGTGCGCCCAAACATGGCATGACGCACGGCCGGTGAAACCCTAATTAGGGTTTGAACATCACGAGCGTCCATTTTCTCCTACACGAACGAAGGGTCTAGGAATAGACTAGGCAGGTCCGCTGCGCATCATCATGATCACCGTGGGCCCATGTATCTCCACACCCGATCGGCCAAGGCATATCATGCCTGGTTGTCTCGATTCGCACTCCCAAACTAGGCGTGGTCACACCTCCCAATTGTAAACTAATCTCGACCACTCAACTTTGCTGGACAAATTGAGTGACTTAGATCACATTTTTATGGGACAATGAAATACAGGCGTGTACACCAGCCCATTGTCTGCACACCATACTAATCATCCAAGACCGACCAGGCCTGGTCGCCTCGAAATGCGCGCCCAAACTTGGCATGACGCGCGACCTTTGCGGCACAAAATCTTCGTCACAAATCAATCCTAGCCGCTCCTCTTTGCCGGAAAAATTGAGCGATCTAGATTACACTTTCACGAGATAATGAGGTATGGACATGTACGCTGGCATGCCGTCTACACGCATGCCCAATCGGCCTTGCCAAAATCGTGTCCCAAACTTGGATTCGACCAAACTGAAGAGTGATGCTTTCCACCTCTTTATAAACCCTAATTCCACTAACGGTCGCAGGTGAGTGTCTCAAAGATCATCTCGTCCGTGCAATTTCACCTTCTTTGTTATACAACCCTGGTCAGGAATTAACTGGTCAATGAGGTATCGTGGTGATTACCATCCGTCACTCTACCACACCAAGTGATCGGCCAAGTCAGGAATTACCTGTACATCCCCAAACAATCACTTGAAGATGGCTAGACATGCATCTATTTGAAGACGCTTAATCGTGACTTACTCCATTAAGCCTTAAAACAGCGATGCTTCACTCATGCTAAATACATTCGATGCATTACATGCATAAGATTCACACAATATTTCATAAATATCGACTTCCTAAATAACTTAGTTATTTAATCTAGCATTACATGCTACTTTCAGTGGGTACCACGATCCACATACTCGAGACATCAATCATGTCACAAACTGGGGGATACATACTGAGGTATTGTCCGGCGGTTTACAGCGTGCAGCGCAGAACGCGCTATCACAAGAACGTGTCAGGAAGTCATGGACGGTTAGTGATGATGGGAGAAGTGGGCAAGACTGATCGTGTAACATTAACACACTCAACTCCACTACTCCATCACTCCACTTTCTACACTTCCCATGAGAGACGTGGGTTAGGCTCAATGACTTGTATAAATAAGTTCTCCTCCCTATTTTCAAAAAAGAACAAGACAACAGAAGCAAGTGTTGATACAACCGTATTCAAACACTGGAACTGATAGCTTACATTCTGCAAGCCAGTTCAGCTTTCTGATACAAGTCGTACATAGCTAACACCTTCACAATCTCAACACCTTCTTCGCTTCCCTCCCTAAGATCAACCCCATCTCCTTCACTTTGTGACCGAAGCAAGTGTGGAACGGCCATTTCTTGGTTTAGGCCAGAATTGTACAGATTGATTTCTCGAATCACAAAGCACTCCCGTGCAGTGCAGTTATTTAGGGTTTAGATTCATTCCTCATCCACACACCCCAAATTACCAAATTCGTCAGGAATAGTTTTCACCCATAAACAAAAGGAATTCTCAAACAGAGAATCAAATAGCTCGAAACCTTTTCAATAAAGTAAGAGCTCTTACTATATTGAAAAACAATATTGTAATAAAATCCTATTACAATATAAGTCGAGTTAAATAAATACTTCAAACTTATGAGAACAATCAGTATCTTTTCATCTTTTCAGTGAAAAGTAATCATATGCATTCACCTCACAATGGTTTCTTCGAAACCAGTGACAGGCTAAAAGGATTTGATAATCCTGATATGTCAGACTATGGCATAACCCATATCTCATGGGTTGATCTTCGGTTTTGTGGACCATTTCGGTTCCTAAAAATCCATGAACGGATTGGTATCGTACCTATTGAAAGAATCTGTTACCGAAAATATGTTTTCTTAAAAATAGATGTCTCCTCAACATCGGAAATAAAAAATTGGATTATTTTGCAAGTCTTTATAATATTTTCGGTCAAGGTAAACTTTGTGATTTATCAAAATATTTATCTGGAGGCTCTCTTAAGCATACTTTCAAGGATGATACTGAATGAAGATCTAAGGAGAAAGCTTACAACAATGATTCTCTCCAATAAACTTGCTCGAATGTTCAAGGTAAAGTGCTACCAAATTCCCTATGTGGTGAATGGAGTAACCTGTGGAGAAATTGTCAGTGAATACTGTATTCATGAGATTGAAAAATATCTTGATTTCCTGGAATCAGACAGGCTAACATTGTGCAACAACACATGCTATCATTTAATTCAACTCATATCCTCTTCAAAGGTGCATGCATCCAGTTTACTAGATGGTGTACTAGACCTAATCGGAAGAAGAATCCTACTTGATGAAAGAGTTGATACTGAATGGAAACGAGTACTCTACTACAAAGAGTTAATAAAAACATCCCATGAAAATTCGTCAGATGATGTTATGCAACTTGCCAACACTCTTAATCCTCTTGAGAATGTTTTGTGGAAGTTTCAGTCCCTACTTGATGAGATTACTCCTTAAACGGAATTACAAGTGACCTGAGAAGACACTTGTATTAGATAACAAGGATGAATAAGTCTAAACTCTTGTTCAGAAAAATAGACACTAGCTTTTGATTATTTCGATAAAGTCTATTATGAATAAAACTATTATTATGAATAAAATTATTTGATTTATAATTTTTCTTGTGATAGTTTTTGATTTACATAGAATGTGCTTGAATGCTTTATGTTATTGCTATGTATGTTTATGGGATGTTTGATTTCGGTTTTACTAACCTTGATATTCGATCTCATAATGTTGTGAACCCTTATGGTTTGGGTGACTTTTTGATTTAGCAGGATTAAGTTCTAGCCCATGTTGGTAGGATTTATCAAAGGATCATGAGGGGTTTTGATAGAAACAATATGTGAAAGTCACAATATGTTAAATCGGTTTTGGTTTAGCGTAAAATCATATATGTTTCGGGGTTTTCAACTTTTGCTTGCAATAGTTAAAAACCGGTTTTCAACCTTTGCTTGCAATAGTTAAAAATCGGTTTTCAACCTTTCTCTGGTAAAGGTTTGTTGTTGTTATTGTTTTGTTTTGCATAAGGATGACAACATAATGATATTTCGATATCAATTCTCCCTGGAAGAAGACGCAAACATATTGGAGAAGTGGATGCGAAATTTGAGGTAACAATCTTGTTAGTTAATTGTTTTCCTGTTTAAGAAATCCTGATTTTATTTCATATATTTATTGCTTTTGCTTAACAAAATATCGGTACAATTGATGTTTTATTCCATTATTTGTGTATAGATGTGTGTGTGGTTCAATTGGTTCCGGTTAAGAAAAACTATTGTTATCTTGCTTTATTGTGTGTTATCAATTGTTTAGTCTTACAAAATTTTGATGCAATTGCGGTGCTTTAATGTCTATGTTGTTTAAATTGCTTCCGGTTGAGGTGAATAATTATGCAAGTTGATTTATTTGGTTTGTGTGAATTGTTTATGGCTTAACGAAATAAAAGGTTTACGGGATGAATTGTTTAGTCCAGTTCGATTCCGAATAAGAGAAACTAAGTTAATTCTGATCTTAGTTAGACTTATCAAAGTGGAGGTTTCGGTTATTCAAGTCTAATCGAATGCCTTAACAAGAAATGCTAGTTAACTAAACTAGTACTTGTCTTGTTTAAAAGTTAAAGGTCTAAGTTATATGGATAATTAAAACCTGATGAGAAAAATAGAGTTATCTTTATTTTGGTCTTATCGAACAAGTGATTGTATTTGTACAATCGGTTTAGCAAAGGAACTAAGGTGCTTAGTTGATTTTTGGTTTGCTAAACTATTAGGGAAAACTGCTTCGGGCAATTGTTTCCTTGGTAACATATCAAAACAAATTACTTTGTAGTTTCGGTTTTGATATTGGTTATAAAAAATGGTGTGCGGAACCCTCGTGCTTAACTCTATAGGTTGCAAGTCTATTTTGAGATTTGTAAGATACTTTCGGTTTGTCCTTTATTTTTTTCGTTTCTTTGTCATTTTGTGACAAAAAGCAGGAGAAATATATGGAGTAAACAAGTGATACTGTTATTGATTTATATTGATTGATATCACTAAGGGAAAGGACATTGGTGCTTAAACGTTTATCTAACGAAAGAATGAAAGCATAGACTAAGGGGGAGTAACATATCATATACTTGTAGTTATATGGACTACAAAGGAAATAACAAAGACGTGCAGATTGATAAAATCTACCTATCTTACCTTTAGGGGGAGTATTAGCTTTGTTATTATAATGTCAACAACGACATTTAAGGATTGAATGTATACAGGTTATTGTATTGTTCAATTCAGGAATCAAGCGTATGGGTAATGAATTCTTGTAATTTGTTTATCCATATGATGTAAGAGTTTTGTCACTAAAATTGACAAAGGGGGATATTGTTAGAGCATATCTCGGTTGAACACACCAAGCGTTGGTATGTCAAGTTTGGTTGTCATATTTTAGTGAGCCAAAACTCATTTAAGAGTCGCTTGATTATGTACTAGAGTAAACTTCGTATAGGTTAGCTTGAAAGTATTAGGATATGAGACATCACAAGTATTGCGAAGACTTGAAGAAGTTAAGAAGTAAGGAGCTACAATGACAACATCATCCTTCCACTTGAGGTTAGTGATATTTTACTCGAACTGTTTCATTCCCTAACGTATCTTTCAAGTCATGCATATTGAAAACAAAACTGCGAAGCATGAATGATTATACTCTAGTTAGATATCGTATTAAGGAATACAATACGAGGTTTATTGCTTAACCATTAAACTTTGTAGATAAGAAATCGACATAATCGTTTGAATGCTATTGTGATTATGTATGGGTATAAGGTGAAGATTTCATCCTAGGAAACAATGTTTTACATTTGTTTTAAGGAAGTAAATTCATGAACTTGTTTTGTGAATCAAAAGAGAAATCGCCAGGCATTATTGGTATTGTTATTCATTGCATATCTTTTGAACTACCAATATGTGTGATTAGTATAACCACTCATGCCTTGTTTATGTTCTTGGTAAAACTATTCGCAGAGGCCTGACTTTTGTATTGGTATGACTTTTATTAGTGAAACCGATCTTAAGTAATCAGCTGAGATGGTATGATCGATTTTGTGTTATTGGTATGACCGACTCTGGGTAAAGTGGAACCGATCCTAGTAAGAGGTGCAACCTATCACAAATAGGAATCGATCCTTGTGTGAGGTGCAACAAGTTTTTAGCAGAGAGGGGAACCGATCCTATGGACATGTGCAACACGTTTTTAGGCAAAGGGGAACCGATCCTATGAACATGTGTAGCAAGTACAAGTTAGATACCATATATATGTGGGGAACCGATCCTAGTACCTAGTTAACCGAATTTTGGAAAGCTAGTGTGACTATGCACAGTACTCACATGGAGGTAGAATCAAAACTTGTTTTGGTAGAACCGTGAAACCCATGATTTGTGATTGAGTGTTCTTGATCAATCACATAGTTCTTGAAAGTCAGATGAACCAATTATAAACTTGTTTGGAAGTGTGGCAAATCGGTTTCAAGATTGTAAGTATGAAAGAGGACTTACAAAGTAAGTATGTCGACATACTTTGAACATGTGCATTAACGCTCATCTTTAATTGTTCAAAGTTATTCCTTAATAGATAAAGGAAGAAAATCTCAGATCGAATAAAATAAATTGAGAATCTTTTATTTAAGGTTTTAATTTTATTTTAGGAAAATGAAAATTAGTAATGTGCATTTACTAGTTGGAGATTTTCCAAGAGATTTTCCGTCAATATTTGGACAAAGCATTTCCAGGAATTATGGAAACCGAATCTGGAATATATTGCATATCTTGAGAATATTTTCGGTTTTGGAAATTCCTTGGTGTCCAAACTTCCTTGGTCTATAAATATGAAAGTTTGCATTTCGAGCAAACTAATCCTCGTACAACAAGAACTATCTCAGTTGTGCTGCTACTGGTGAAGCCGCCTATTCGGAGAGGAGAGTAACCTAATTAGGAGAAATCTCTTGCGGCCTCAGTTTAAAGTCTTCTTTGGGATTGAGAAGCTCTATTAGTAATGTTGGTGGGAAACTAGATAATTGCGGTTTATCTTTTGTTTTCGATTGATTTGATTGACTAACCGTGGTTGGACTTTGATTGCACCTAGTTTGTTTATGCTTGAGAATCTTCTCTTCTGATATAAGATTCACTCAAACTAGATCGAAGTTTCGATGGGGATCTTTATACTGTTTGTAGATCTAAAGACCTCTTGTGATAATCCATTGTTAACAGACTCCGTTCTGTGCGTGATTGATCACAAGAGATTCAAGTTGATTGTGTGCAGGTGTTTATTGAAGATCTAAGAAGATTTGAAGACAAAGAAGACTTTGAAGATTTCTGATTTGGGATTCTTAATATTTGGTGTGCACAATACTTGTTTCGGTAAAAGAGGATCCAACTATAATCGGTTTATCCTTGTGGTAGATTAGATTGATAAGTTGTGTAGATCGACATCAATACATTTTTTGTGATTAAAAGTATTGATTGCAAAATCTTAACAATTACTTCGGTAGTTGATAATAATATAGATCTAAGAACCTGACAAAGGAGTTTATTGAGATACACAGAAGAGCCTTTGTCGAACTCATATCAGTTGGTTGAAAAGAGTTGATACCAAACAGATTTGTTGTTCCTTTACTGTTTGGAATACGAACCAAAGGGATTGTTCCAAGTACGTGACTTATTACAGGTCGGAGGCGTGGGAATACATACAGAACTAAGTGAACTATAGGTTTAGTTGCTTGGTCTCAACTATACGAAGTTGGTTTGATTTTGTATAGCGGCTTAATCCGGAGAGTATTCAATTCTGGACAAAGACCCGGGGTTTTTCAGCATTTGCGGTTTCCTCGTTAACAAAATCTCGTTGTGTCATTTACTTTTTTTTCCCGCAATTATAATTGTTGTTATTATAATTTATAGTAAATTACACAAAAGTTAATTCATATTTACTTGATAAGCAATCCTATTGTGTTTGGTTAAGTCCGAACCTTTTATCAAGTAAACATACTTCGTTGTTGTATTGTCTCGATATCGTATCCATAGACGATCACACGAAGTGTGAACTGATTTGTTGTATTGTCTCGACCCAGTCCATAGACAATCACTTTCGGAGAAAGGACTTATAGGTGGAAAAGTTTTAGATTGAGGTATATTTGGGTACCCTCGTCTTTTTACACAAGGGGAGAGGTCTTATTTGAACTTGCACTTAATGATATATCTTTATGGGGAGAAGTGGCTGCGGAGATTGAGGTTGAAAAAGCGGGTTCTAACAACACCACCCAATATTTCGGTTAGCAATCTGTATGGGCTAACTCCGAAATACTTTCTAGAGAATCAACTAGAAAGTCAGACTCAATCTAGGTAAAAGTATCTCAAGGAGTTAATATCTCTCTCTTGTTTTAATTTACTCAAGCTAATAGAAATCAGCGAGTCCTAATCAAATACAAGGAATAACTCGGATGGTAACAAAGAACAATATCCGAGGATCAATCAATGACAATCAACAACCAAAGGTTGGATTACTCTAATTGATGATCTAACGCACAACCTGTATTATTTCAATTATAAAGATAAAACAATATAATGCGAAAACTGAAATAACACAGACACCAGAAATTTTGTTAACGAAAAAACCGCAAATGCAGAAAAACCCCGGGACCTAGTCCAGATTGAATACACACTGTATTAAGCCGCTACAGATACTAGCCTACTCCAAGCTAACTTCGGACTGGACTGTAGTTGAACCCCAATCAGTCTCCCACTGTTCCAAGGTACAATAGTACTCCCTACGCCTCTGATCCTAGCAGGATACTGCGCACTTGATTCCCTTAGCTGATCTCACCCACTACTAAGAGTTTCTACGACCCAAAGTCGAAAACTTGATGACAAACAAATCTGTCTCACACAGACAAGTCTATCGAAGGATTAATCTGTCTCCCACAGATAAACCCTAAAAGGTTTTGTTCCGTCTTTTGATAGTAATCAAGGTGAAAGGAACCAATTGATAATCCGGTCTTATATTACCGAAGAACAGCCTAGATTTATCAATCACCTCACAACAATCTTAATCGTATGGTAGCGAAATAAGATGTTGCGGAATCACAAACGATGAGACGAAGATGTTTGTGATTACTTTTTATATCTTGCCTATCGGAGATATCAATCTCAAGCCAATCAATATGATTGTACTTGTACGATAGAAGATGCAAGATCAGATCACACAACTACGATAAAGTAGTATCGGTCTGGCTTCACAATCCCAATGAAGTCTTTAAGTCGTTAACCTAGTTTTAGAAGAAGAAAACCAAAGGTTAAAGGAGAACCGACTCTAGCACGCAAACTAGTATCACATGTAAGGTGTGGGGATTAGTTTTGCATTGATGCTAGATGTCCCCTTATATAGTCTTTCAAATCAGGGTTTGTCATTAAGTTACCTTGGTAACAAAGCAATCAATATTCACCGTTATATGAAAACCTGATTTAGATTCAAGCTAATATTTCTCAACCGTTAGATCGAAAACTTAGCTTGTTACACACAATTGAAATGCACGCTTCTAGGTTTGTTAACCGTACCCAAACGTATGTACTTGTTGGTTCAATAATAGTTAACCAAAAGGTTATCCATATGAGCATTTCATATCAACCATTTTCTTCTTCACCATAACTAGTTCACATGACTCAAATGAACTAGTTAGAGAGTTGTTCAATTGTAACGAATTCTTATGTAACTACAAAAGACACAATTGAAGTAAAGATGATTTGATTCACTCGAATCGGTTCATGAACTTTTATAGCCACGGTATGCATTCCTTAGTCTTTTTAAGTTTAAGTTCAGAAATCATCTTCAGATATATAACCTTCTTAAGTTCGCAGACTTGGTTCACAGACTTAAGTTACCGGGCAGAGTTTACAAACTCCAGCAGAAATTCTCGGGATGAGAACTTCGCCGGTTGGCGGACTGGGTTTGCGGACTTAACTTCACGCACTAGTTTGTCAACTCCAGCAGAAATTCTCTGGTTTGAGAACTTCGGCAGTTCGCGGACTTGGCTCATGCCATTCTTCCGGTTCTCTTGATCAACAAAGTTCGCAAACTTTGGTTCAAGGAATAGGACTTATACATAAATGTGTTTCCACAATAATGCTTATGTCCACCATTGGTTATGTAATCTAAACTCTCATTCCAATCATTGAAACATTCTTCGTCAAAGCAATTTTAAAAGTGATTGAAACATATCATGACTTTCGTCACTAGGTGTGGATGGGGAAGAAAGATTTGATGGTTTTTAAGGAATTGAGGAGACGACCGTACGGAGGAGACTCCTCAAATCGAGCGAAATGTTAAACCTCACACAGATGCACCGCTGCAAAGGGGGTGCTTTAGATTCTAGAGATCAATCTGTAGTACTCCGGCCTAAATCAAGACAATGACCGTTCCAAAGTAAATTCGGTCACAAGAGAGGATGTGTTGATCTGTAGGAGGGAAGCTGGGAAATGTGTGGAATAAATGGTAATCAAAGATTGTGGGTGTGTGAATTCCGAATATGATAAGCTCTGAATGATTGAAATTTCTCAATTGAGAGTAGTTACTCAATTGATGAGTTGATGATCTCGTGTTGTCGATGAGACGTGAGATTCATGATACTGTTGATGCTGATGATTCAATCATGATTCAGAGACTTATTTATATTGCTGGAATTTTAGACACCATGACCCCATGAAGTGTGACAGTTGATGGCATGAATGAGGGGGTAAGTGGAGATCGTGTTTGAAACCAGTTGCTCAACGTGTGGAGACTTGGTCGATTTTTCACCCACTACCTCGTGAATTCCTTCAACTGATTGCACGACTTGCTCACATTTCATCGTGTGTTTGAACACACGTGCCGTAGACCGCCAGACCAAAACTCTAAGTGATATCCCCCCCAAGTGACGCGATTGACGTCTCGTGGTTTGTTAGTCAATTGATGACTTCGTGGTTTGATGGGACGATGAGTCCATGTAGTCGTTGAGTTGAACATGATGTTCTGAAACTCATGAATTGAACATGTCATAAGACAGAGGTATAGTTCTTACGATGAAGTGAGAAAGTATTTCTCATTCGATGGACCGTTGAATATCGATTGTTGAACCATTATTCCTTGGTTTGATCAAATATTCCTTATATGAGCAAATGCTGCTCATGTGATGAATTGTTGAATATTTGATCGTCTAAGCATGTGTTGCTCATCTAATGGACTATTGGCAGCGTACCAAAATATTAATTAGAATACTGATCGTTGAACCGAGCATAATTAATAAAATTAATGACCATGAACCCGTCGTAAAATTATTAAGGTGAGAATCTGGAATGATGATCCTTGGATTCAGAAACCCTAATTTGATCAATTGATGATCAATTCACGGTTTGTCAGAATTTTAACCATGGGACGAAGGAGGGAGCGACTACATGGGACCATGGATCAACCATGTAGTGTCCATATGCTACGTGATCAAATACGAAGAACTCCTGAAGAGTTGACGATTTGTTGGTGAAAGAATGATTAAATGTTGGCCTAATCATTTATTCAAAATGCTCGTATGAGCCTTAGGTGAGAAAACCTAATTAATTATGATAAGGCGAGGGACCGATCATCGAGTCATGAAACCAGCCCTGGGTTGTCACCTGACTTCCTGACGATCACTTCATGAAAATCCAAAGTGTTAGGAAGAGTTTTGGACCTAATACGAGCAATTGTGCAAATTAGGTCAAAACTGTGAAAATTGATGGGACCGGCTTCCGTGAGCCAAAGAGCCAATCTTGGTCGGTCAAGATAGCGTGCTCGTGTCCCCAAGGCGTCCGCGTTCTTAGTCCTGAGAATTTTGATATTTTCTGGCGTGTGATTGAGCATCCATTCGAGAAAATATGCCAAAATTAGGGTTTCGACGAAACTGAGGAAAACACCATGAGATGATGAAAAATAATTATAAAATAAGGAATGAGGAGGCATGGGACCGCCGTGGTCAAGGCATGGTCGGCCGATCGTGACCACGATCCCGTGGTGCCTTTTCCTTAATTTTATAATATTTTGATGATTTTATGAAAAATTCATGAATTTTGAGAAATTTGATGAATTTAGGGAGTTTCCATGAATTGAAGGAGTTTTCATGAGTTCAAGGAAGCAAAAAATATTAAAATAATAAAAACAAGGACGGGTGGGACCGTGGAAGGCATGGCCGGTCGGCTAGGGCCCGGTCCCACGAGTTTCCCTAATTTTATAATGATTTTATGAAAAATTCATGAATTTTGAGAAATTTGATGAATTTTGGGAGTTTCCATGAATTGAAGGAGTTTTCATGATTTCAAGAAAGCAAAAAATATTAAAATAATAAAAACAAGGGCGTGTGGGACTGTGGAAGGCATGGCCGGCCGGCTAGGGTCCGATCCCACAAATTTTCCTAATTTTTTAATATTTTTAGGTATTTTGATGATTTGAGGGAATTTTTCCTAATTTGAGAGAAATACCATGAAATCAAGGAGTTTGATTAATTCAAGGAAAACTAATAATAAAAATAATAAAACAAAGGGGCGTGTGGGACCGGCCAGGGCATGGCCGGTCGGCCAAGGCCCGGTCCCACAAGTTTTCATAATTTATTTTATTTTATTATTATTTGATGATTTCTGCAAAAATACCATGAAATCAAGGAGTTTTTTCATGAAATTAGAGAAATTATAATAATAATAATAAAATAATAAGGAACCGTGGGGTGTGGGGCCGGTTGGGACCAAGGCATGGCCGGTTGCCCAATGATCACGCCCCACACTCCTTTCCTTAATTTTATATTATTTTTTATGGATTTATGGAAGTACCATGAAACCGAGGAGTTTCCTCGAGACGAAGGAAATTTGATAAAATGAGAGAATTTTCATCAAATCATGAAAAATAATAAAAATGCATTAAAAATATAAAACTGGCGTGGGATTGACCACGACACGGTCGGTTGGTCGTGTGTCCGTGCTCCCAGCACCCTGGTCAATATTTTTAATTATTTATTATTTTCTTCTCTATTTTGCATAGGTTCATCGTTTCGTTGTATTTTTGAAATACTCGTTCGTGCGATGACTGTTAGTGTATCGTCGTTGGATACACCTTCACCATTTGAATCGGGGCTTACTTAGAGGTAGTTCAGACGCCCGGTTGTTGATTATTTATTACTAATTGTGGAATTCAGTGGAGAATAATTCACAAAACTGAGTAATAAGATGTTTATTATTAATTCATAGGATCTGCTAAGGATTCGACTACGAATTCAAAATAATAAAGTGAGCATTACCATTCCATGGGATCGTAGATTCGACCTAGAATCAGAGTAATTAAGATTTATCTATTACCATTTATGAGACCAGTTGTGGATTCGATCATGAAATCGGAGTAATGAGATAATATAGTTATTGTTATTCTATGAGATCAAGCCGTGGATTCGATCATAGAATCAGAACAATTGTTTATTGTCATTCCGTGGGACCAGTCGCAAATTCGATCATGGAATAGGAGTAATTGTTATTTCCATTCCATGGGACCAGTCGTGGATTCGACCATGGAATAGGAGCATTTGTTATTGCCATTCCATGGGACCAGACGTGGATTCGACCACGGAATAAGAGCAATTGTAATTAGGAATAATTAACTTTGTGGCTCTATACTAGCAGAGCAAGCTGTCTAGGAGCATTAATTATCCCGATATGAGCTTGTCGGTAAGTCATATCCTTTATATAGTCAGGGTAAACTTGTTGTTTGTTCCTGAAGACGTTATCGCTCTATACTAGCAGAGCAAGCTGTCTAGGAGCCGTCCATCTCGTGATACTATATAGAAATAATCACTGAAAGTGTTCAATATTCATGAGATATGCTGTTGTCCAGTCGTGAGACTACATATCTACATGTTCTCTGAGAGAAAGTACTCTCCGTTGAGAATTCGATGAGAGACCCGCGTCTCAATACTCACGTCTGATTGCTGGATCAGAGCTTCGTATAATTATGAGTTTACGATTTTATCCCTTGTCAAAAATCCACCATCTACATTAAGTCCCCTGCTTACTGAGGAAAGTTGTGTTCCTCAGTCAGCATTAAATGGTGATTTTCCGGCCATAAATAATATACCAGTAATTGAACTTAGTCGCAAGTTGAGACTTTACCGGATTTAGAGAGCATGAGCAAACCACGACTTGATGAAGGCTTCAATGTCATGATTGGAGCGTCGTTTGATGAGCATAAATTGGCGTTGAACTGCTGGTTTGGACGACGAGTCCGTGGTCGGTTAGGATTCGCGGGCCGGACCCAATAAGGAAATCCTTGTTTTATGAATAGACGCTCGTTCGTTCGTTAGTTTAAGGAACAAACAAAATAGACCTGAGTATAATGATATAAAATTCGTTTATGAGCTTTCATGAAAACCAAAATTTTATTTTTGAAATATGTGAGATTTCACAAAGTGGAATAAACTCTCGTTTCAAAGGTGGATGCTCGTACGAGAGAAAAGTTCTTTTTTTTAATAGACGTGCGTTTATTAATAATAAAATTTTGTTTATGAGCTTTCATGAAAAACTTTTATCTCGAGCTTTCAGAAATCTTTGAGAATATATTCTCGCTTCAAAGACAGATGCTCGTGCGAGGGAGTAAAATATATAGATATATTTTTCAAATTTATGTGAGTTTCACGTTGAATATATATATTTTGTAAAATCAATGTTTTGATTTTGAACAACTGTTGAAAGTAGACAATTATACATGGTGAAATAATGTCTACATGTGAGTTTTCACAATTGTAGAATGGACGTCTGTACAATTTTTGAAGATCAGTGAGTGTTCACATAGTAAAAATTTACGTGGGTTGTTCACGGCTTTATGAAAATCAAGTCATGATTTTTGAGAAATTGCTGAAAGTAAGCAATTATATACGTGATGAAATAATGTATGTATGAGTTTTGCGATTTTATAGTGTATGCACACATGTAGAAAATCAGTGAATGTTCACATGAAAGGGTATGTGAATTATTCATAGTTTCACGCAAAGTCAGGTGTTGACTTTAAATAATGAATTTTGCTCGTCTTGGCAAGTTTGAAGAAGCGAGCAAGTTTTTTTGAGGTTTTTACGTTATTATCACTAGGTTCTTGAAACCGTAAATAAGTAAGAGTTGAGGATTACCATTTTTGTTGTGTGTTTGTTATTGGTATATCCATGACTCCATGCCTTGCACCTCAGATAGTGGTGACTTCTGGTTACAGCCACTCTTCGGGATCTTCCGTGGAGCGCTCCAAAAATATCAAGTCAAAGATGAAGACTTCTGCGGATGCTCATACTGAGGAAAATCAACCTTTCAGAGACACTGGAAGCTGACATATTGTATGTCTCTCAATCATCAGAGAGTCGTCCCTCATTAGCAGAAGCACCGCCGACTTCAGCAAGTGAGACTATCGGCTGAAGATGAAGTTCGGCTTTGTGTTGATGGTGTAGCTCCTGATTGGATGAATGAAGAATTTCGTCATCAGAAAATTCAGAAGTTAGGTCTTCGTTGAAATTGTTGTAGAATCTTCGTCCGATGTCGGATTTTCGCGGTCGACCCATGTATCCTCATGCCCAGGAAATTTCCAAACTTTCGCAAAGAAGCCTTTTGAGTTCCGAGCATGTTTAGGATGTGAAATCGACGAAACAGTAAACTTCCAGGAGACCTTCAGAAAATTTTCAGCTGGCATGTGGTCCAATGTTTTGGCCACAACTCTTTGCTCGTTTCTCCAATTGTTTTGAATTTTGGATATGTTGTAGAGGTTCATACGAAGATGGTATATGACCCATCCCTCGATTCTTCACCAATTGCTCCCAGCGTCGGTTTGTACAGGACAGTGTAAAATCATCTCAGCCGAGCTTGCTGTAAAACACTCATGTTGTGTTCTTAGACCATTCGCTTGTGTCTTGAACGGTTGGTGAAGGATTTTAATGTCGTTTGATTCGTTTGAGATCAGGACCCCTTGATTGATACATGATCATGGTGCTTGCAGCGCCATCTTGCTTCTGTCAGTCGTAGAAACATCGCTTCTGAAACCCTGGTCATGGGACCATAGCTGAGGTTGCTCTTGAGAGGGGAGATGTAATGACCACGGTTTCATGTCCCGATGGTAGCATTACTTTTATGATGAATGATTAGCACATGAGAGTCTGGTGCCACGAGTCTTGGACTGTGAAACTGGTCGTCATGATCAGTGGATCGTCAGTCCCCAGTATTTTGGTTAGATCTCTCCTCTTCGTTTTCCTTCTTCTGGCAAGACTTGGATAGAGGACCCAGGTAGAAAAATTGATGTAAAGACCTAGATGGTCGAAGTTGGAGGTACCTTGATGAAGTACTTAGTGGAAAGACCTGGTGGACACCGATCGACTGTGGAAGTCATGAATACCGTCTAAGAATTGCTGCTTGCATATTGTACGCTCTGGAAGATGTAGGAACCTCATACGACGTCGGAATTTGATGCTTGACCCCAACTTTTGAATCTAAGAGACTGAGTTATCCCATGAGACAAGAATCACTCAATTTGGAGTTGTAGAGGTCATCCAACGAAGCGTGCACATTTGTAATTTTTAATCCCGTACAAATTTTTCAGATTTCGTAGACCTGACGGTAAAGGCCATATCTTTCAGCTCGTACGTCCGATTGATGCGCCCTTTTGGTAGGTTGTATAAGAGACATAGACGAACATCTTTTGTTGAGGAAGTATCGTTCATTCCTCACTCGTTGGTACGTTTTTGTAAACCCATTTGCTGAAGTATGTTGTATCTCATTTGTAGAGGTGATGAGAACATCTTGTAGAAGACTTTGGTGTTGTGCCCGCCCATCGTGCAATCTTCAGAAAGACTTTCATGTGAGAATTTCATGTCTACACGCCTTGATATGAATCATTAGTGCTTCGAGAAGTCCGTTTCCTCGAGCAATACTTCAGAGAATGGTTAGTTGATGGAGCCTTGTCATGAGGATGTTGCTCCTGAGACCGTTGTTGGTGCTGAGACCATGAATTATTATGCTCCAGATATCCTTGTCGATGCTAAGATCATGGATGGTGTTCCTATAGAGATTATTGTTGATGTTGATACCATGGTTGAAGTTGCTCTAAAGACCGAAAAGGCTAGAACTATGATTATAGATATAATTTTGTTCCTTCATCCAGTGAGCCTTTTACGTTCACGAACTAGTTAGTGAGTTGAGAATCCGGTATACTGGGAGTTCAACCTGAGTGCTCTTGAAAGCATGACTGTATCGTGAAGCGGCTTTGTAAGTGAATCCACGTTGTTGTGGAAGATAGCAGCAAAATCTCCGTTCTAGATCGGTGAAGGGAACAAGTTCCTCAGTCATGTAGGGTTTTGTGATGTAGAGAAGTCCCGTCGATGAAGTTTCACGGAATCACCTCAGGTTGCCCAGTGTATGTTGAAGGAGTTGGTAACATTCATGTGTGAATGATGTTGCATCTGCTTCAGAAGTCTTATAATGAGATAATGAAGACTTATCGAATGTAGTGCCGTGCTGGTGTTGAATCAGTGTCGAGATATTTGTGTTGAAGCCAGAGGCGCCATTATCGAAGGTGTACTCTTTGATTGGGAGTACAATTTGAAGGCTTCTTAGATGATTGAGCGTTGAAGCGTCATACCCCTTGAGCATGTCTTAGGTTTGATCGTCTGGGCCCCGACTTTCTTCTGTTGATTCAGCATTCCTTTCGTTGCAGCAGTGGGATTCAACACTTGTGCAAAGTCAGAGCTTTCTAATTTTGTGGCACACATGGACGCTCCTGCAAGGCTATGTAGAAACTCCCAAAGTGTTCTTTGCCATGTTTGGACATCATCTCAGCAATGAACGTCTCAGTGATCGATTCAGAGAAATGTCAGATTCAACCACTTGGTAAAATACTAATGCGGTGAAGTTACCATTCATAACGTCTTGCATAGTTGCTAGCAGAATTAAGTCCCCATGCTACATAGCATGTGAGGAAATAAATGACGTAGACACGGGAGGAATGAGACTTGCCTGAGTGTGGAACCTCTTGATGAATGTCTATGCATCTTTTGCAGGTTCTTGCTTCAATCTCGTCAAAGTTCGAAATTCCTCCAAGTGCTCTGATGATGGAATATCCGTCAAATCTTCTGGATCAGAACTTTCTTTGTTGGAGAGATATGTAACCAAAGGCGCTTTGTAAGTACCCATCTTTTCAGCGTGGTTCCACGCTCTTCTGAAGGACGTGTCATATCCTGGATCTTCCTGATTATGTGAAACTTGGTTTCGGTCCAGGTTGAACTTATGTTCACTTTGAGAATGATGTAGCCATAAGTATTTCCGAGCGCTCCTTCAAGGTCTCTGATTAAGATGGAGCATGAGTATCTTCTTGTCGAGTGATGCATGTGGATCCGATGGTTTTCAGTGGAATGTTGTTGATGGAGGTGTCAGCATCGATCAACGTTCTTCCCAATTCGTTTCTTCTGAGATTGATTAACTGTGGTAAGCAGTCCCCAGTCGTACACCTCTTGATCCGTGGATGGAGGCTCAAGAAGTATTTTCAGAATGGACTTCTTGACATGATATTTTCAGTGCTGTGAACATGTCTCTCCTTCGTGCCTTCGACAAATAGAGCAATTCACCTTCGACCAGGATTGAACTACCTCTTTGATAGGTTGTTCAGAGAGAGTGTAAAGCTTCTGATTGGGAGAGGACTCTTGTGTACTCCTTCAGTCCCTCGTTGAAGCTATTGTGGATCAACCTTCTCTTTGAAAAATTTGCTTTAAAATATTGCAGTTACTTGTTGGATGATTTGATGAATCTATGAAGGTGGTAGTACCTGAGTTTCTTCATTTTTCTTCAGTTGGCTCTCTATGATGAGCATCGATTTGATTGCACCATCTTGAACCCAGACTTCTAGTAACTCGATCACTGCTTCATGATAAGTTTGAGTATGTCCGATCATCTCCCCGTTCGTTAATGCCGGATCGAGGTTTGTGTAAGATTGGTTATCCTTTCTTGATGCTTTTGTATGATGAGGTGTTGGATGTCTCATGTTTGAGCAGGAGCTTTCCTTTTGCTTGAGCAATAACGTTCATGGAAGTTTGGACATTGTATTGTTTTTTGATCAGGCATCGGCTGCTCCGAGGTTCCTCGACCTTGTAGACTTTGCTCGGCAAAGCAGGTGTAGTAGTCGCTGATCGTTTGGCTGCTTCATGAAGTTCTGAGAGAGTCTGGAGTCGCAGAGAAAGGCTCTGTAGATTGGGATCATTTCGTTTTGTTCATGCTCTCCTAGTGCTTCCAGGGATTGAGAGACGTGTTCTCGAGCGCTCCATGTTCCGTTATATAGTGCGAACGCTGGGGAAGTGTAGCCCTTCGGGAAAGAAATTATTTGCGTAGCAACAGGGTATGAAGGTTGATAACGATGAACAGATGATTCTTTGTCTTTTCCTCGATCCTCCATGAAGCGTTCCAGGTCCTCACGAGCGATGAAGCCTGCAAGTTCCTTTGCTGGAGAGTCATCTGCAGCTTTGCGGAATTCTTCATATTGTACAACATGGATTGGAGAGATTTCAGGATCAGCAGTTGAAGATTTTTCTTTAGCTTCTCCTTTTTCGCGCTGAGGCTGAGTTCGTTTAGACGCAAACTTGTCTGTGAGAGTTTTGAGATAAGCATACAACTCTTTCTGTGTTGGAGCCACGTCAGTCTGAACCTTCATGAGATCAAGCTGATTTCCTCAGGTTTCTTCAGGAGACCAACCGAAGAGTGGATTGTTGATGGCGCCAGTGTCGTCACTTGCTGGGGCGATCTCTGGAGCACCATTGCTTGGAAGAGTGATAGTAACATGTGACGTGATATTTCTGGCCGTAGGAGTGGTGTTAGTGCTACCACTAGAGCCTGCAACGTTAATAGGAGTAGTACTTGCTGGGAGTACCACTAGGACTTGCAATGTTAGAGTTGGGTGTTGAACCAGGATTGGTAACTGAACCATACCTAAGACCGACCATCCTGCCGAATTGAGATTGCAACCGAGAGAATGATCTCCCACCGTGGTCGCCAATATGTGGATGGGGAAAAACGATTTGATGGTTTTTAAGGAATTGAGGAGACGACCGTACGGAGGAGACTCCTCGAACCGAGCGAAATGTTAAACCTCACACAGATGCACCGCTACAAAGGGGGTGCTTTAGATTCTAGAGATCAATCTGTAGTACTCCGGCCTAAATCAAGACAATGACCGTTCCAGAGTAAATTCGGTCACAAGAGAGGATGGGTTGATCTGTAGGAGGGAATCTGGGAAATGTGTGGAATCAATGGTAATCAAAGATTGTGGGTGTGTGAATTCCGAATATGATAAGCTCTGAATGATTGAAAATGCTCAATTGAGAGTAGTTGCTCAATTGATGAGTTGATTATCTCGTGTTGTCGATGAGACGTGAGATTGATGATACTGTTGATGCTGATGATTCAATCATGATTCAGAGACTTATTTATATTGCTGGAATTTTAGACACCATGACTCCATGAAGTGTGACAGTTGATGGAATCAAGGAGTGGGGAAGTGGAGATCGTGTCTGAAACCAGTTGCTCAACGTGTGGAGACTTGGTCGATTTTTCACCCACTACCTCGTGAATTCCTTCAACTGATTGCACGACTTGCTCACATTCCATCGTGTGTTTGAACAAACGTGTCGTAGACCGCCAGACCAAAACCCTAAGTGATATCCCCCCAAGTGACACGAATGACGTCTCGTGGTTTTTTAGTCAATTGATGACTTCGTGGTTTGATGGGACGATGAGTCCATGTAGTCGTTGAGTTGAACATGATGTTCTGAAACTCATGAATTGAACATGTCATGAGACAGAGGTATAGTTCTTACGATGAAGTGAGAAAGTATTTCTCATTCGATGGATCATTGAATATCGATTGTTGAACCATTATTCCTTGGTTTGAGAAAATATTCCTTATCTGAGCAAATGCTGCTCATGTGATGAATTGTTGAATATTTGATCGTCTGAGCATGTGTTGCTCATCTGATGGATTATTGGCAGCGTACCAAAATATTAATTAGAATACTGATCGTTGAACCAAGCATAATTAATAAAATTAAGGACCATGAACCCGTCGTAAAATTATTAAGGTTAGAATCTGGAATGATGATCCTTGGATTCAGGAACCCTAATTTGATCAATTGATGATCAATTCACGGTTCGTCAGAATTTTAACCATGGGACGAAGGAGGGAGCGACTACATGGGACCGCGGATCAACCATGTAGTGTCCATATGCTCACGTGAGCAAATACGAAGAACTCCTGAAGAGTTGACGATTTGTTGGTGAAAGAATGATTAAATGCTGGCTTAATCATTTATTCAAAATGCTCGTATGAGCCTTAGGTGAGAAAACCTAATTAATTATGACAAGGCGAGGGACTGACCATGGAGTCATGAAACCAGCCCTGGGTTGTCACGTGACTGCCTGACGATCACTTCATGAAAATCCAAAGTGTTTGGAAGAGTTTTGGACCTAATACGAGCAATTGTGCAAATTAGGTCAAAACTGAGAAAATTGATGGGACCGGCTTCCGTGAGCCAAAGAGCCAATCTTGGTCGGTCAAGATAGCATGCTCGTGTCCCCAAGGCGTCCGCATTCTCAGTCCTGAGAATTTCGATATTATCCAGCGTGCGATTGAGCATCCATTCGAGAAAATATGCAAAAATTAGGGTTTCGACGAAACTGAGGAAAACAACATGAGATGATGAAAAATAATTATAAAATAAGGAATGATGAGGCGTGGGACCTCCGTGGTCAAGGCATGGTCGGCCGGTCGTGACCACGGTCCCGTGGTGCCTTTTCCTTACTTTTATAATATTTTGATGATTTTATGAAAAATTCATGAATTTTGAGAAATTTGATGAATTTAGAAGTTTCCATGAATTGAAGGAGTTTTCATGAGTTCAAGGAAGCAAAAAATATTAAAATAATAAAAACAAGGGCGGGTGGGACCGTGGAAGGCATGGCCGGCCGGCTAAGGCCCGGTCCCACGAGTTTCCCTAATTTTCCTAATTTTTTAATATTTTTAGGTATTTTGATGATTTGAGAGAATTTTTCCTAATTTGAGAGAAATACCATGAAATCAAGGAGTTTTATGAATTCAAGGAAAACTAATAATAAAAATAATAAAACAAAGGGGCGTGTGGGACCGGCCAGGGCATGGCCGGTCGGCCAAGGCCCGGTCCCACAAGTTTTCATAATTTATTTTATTTTATTATTATTTGATGATTTGTGCAAAAATACCATGAAATCAAGGAGTTTTTTCATGAAATTAGAGAAATTATAATAATAATAATAAAATAATAAGGAACCCTGGATTGTGGGGCCGGTTGGGACCAAGGCATGGCCGGTTGGCCAATGGTCACGCCCCACACTCCTTTCCTTAATTTTATGTTATTTTTTATGGATTTATGGAAGTACCATGAAACCGAGGAGTTTCCTCGAGACGAAGGAAATTTGATAAAATGAGAGAATTTTCATCAAATCATGAAAAATAATAAAAATGCATTAAAAATATAAATCTGGCGTGGGATTGACCACGACACGGTCGGTTGGTCGTGTGTCCGTGCTCCCAGCACCCTGGTCAATATTTTTAATTATTTATTATTTTCTTCTCTATTTTGCATAGGTTCATCGTTTCGTTGTATTTTTGAAATACTCGTTCGTGTGGTGACTGTTAGTGTATCGTCGTTGGATACACCTTCACCATTTGAATCGGGGCTTACTTAGAGGTAGTTCAGACGCCCGGTTGTTGATTATTTATTATTAATTGTGGAATTCAGTGGAGAATAATTCACAAAACTGAGTAATAAGATGTTTATTATTAATTCATAGGATCGGCTGAGGATTCGACTACGAATTCAGAATAATAAAGTGAGCATTACCATTCCATGGGATCGTATATTCGACCATAGAATCAGAGTAATTAAGATTTATCTATTACCATTTATGAGACCAGTTGTGGATTCGATCATGAAATCGGAGTAATGAGATAATATAGTTATTGCTATTCTATGAGATCAAGCCGTGGATTCGATCATAGAATCAGAACAATTGTTTATTGCCATTCCGTGGGACCAGTCGCAGATTCGACCATGGAATAGGAGTAATTGTTATTGCCATTCCATGGGACCAGTGGTGGATTCGACCATGGAATTGGAGCAATTGTTATTGCCGGATTCGACCATGGAATAGGAGTAGGAATAATTAACTTTGTGGCTCTATACTAGCAGAGCAAGCTGCTAGGAGCATTAATTATCCCGATATGAGCTTGTCGGTAAGTCATATCCTTTATATAGTCAGGGTAAACTCGTTGTTTGTTCCTGAAGACGTTATCTCTCTATACTAGCAGAGCAAGCTGTCTAGGAGCCGTACATCTCGTGATACTATATAGAAATAATCACTGAAAGTGTTCAGTATTCATGAGATATGTCGTTGTCCAGTCGTGAGACTACATATCTACATGTACTCTGAGAGAAAGTACTCTCCGTTGAGAATTCGATGAGAGACCCGTGTCTCAATACTCACGTCTGATTGCTGGATCAAAGCTTCGTATAATTATGAGTTTACGATTTTAGCCCTTGTCGAAAATCCACCATCTACACTAGGTAAAGTTAAACTTGGTCGAAGCGAAAAGCTTACCAACGCATATTTCGAGATATAGATAGACGAGGTATACTCGGCTCGAAATACCAACTGTGTATAATCAAAGTCTATATATAACATACGACTTTTTGTCTCAAGAAGTAGGAGATAGAATATATAGACTTTTAAGTGAGAGATAAGTTCAAGTCTTCACATACCTTTTTGTCGAGAAGTTTCACCGGTTCCTTGAGTAGTTCTTCTTCTTGTATGATGAATCGCCATGAAGTCCTTGAGCTCAACTACACTTTCTATCCTAGTCCGAGACTTAGTTATAGTAGACTAGAAATCAAGACTTATAGTTTTGATCACTAACATTGACAAACATGCTTGAGATAGCAACGCATGCGAGTTCGACCGAGCAATGCTCTAATAATCTCCCCCTTTGTCAATTTTAGTGACAAAACTATCAATAATTATGGAATACAAATAAGACAATGAAAACTTTAGTATCTCCTATTCCACATGTCTAATGTTCAACGTTCCTCGAAATCTTCGTCATTTCCAAGTACTCCAATGATCCCAAAGGTTGTAAGTTTAGCATCACCGTTGTTGAAGATCCGTAGCTATAACAATGAGAAAACATAAATCTCGATCATTGTTATACGGTGTCATAGTATTATTACATATTGTCAAAGTTCAATTATATCACAACTTCAACAATAATACTATGGTGATATGTATCACTCCTCCTTAGTCAATACTCCATCTCACATGGAAACCACTCCCCCTTACACAATGATCTGAAAACCATATGTATTTGTAGTGTGAATTACATATTAATTCTCCCCCTTTTTGTCAATAAAATTGGCAAAGGTACAAGAACGGGATCATAATGAAATTTTCGTAAGAGACATTTCATGACTAAAAGAAAAAAATACATACCAACTAATTTAGATGCAATCATAAAGCCGAAGCTAAATGCATTCATCAAGGAGTTTAAAATACAAGATAACCCCTCTAAAATTCCACAGCCGCACACCCCTCAAGATATGACCATTAAGCACAAGTTCAAAAGAACTCTTCCCCATTTGATGTCATTCCCGAGAGAACAACAACGAGCGACCTTAATTTCGAAAGAAAAGAAGGATTTCTATTGGACACCAAAACCATAAGAATGATTTTTATATCCAAAAACTCAATCAAATTAATCACAAGTAAAACCATGATTAATTTAATCGGAATACGCAACCAAATTAAACACAAAAAGTGATCAATTTAATTGATTATGCTCAACATAAGTAAACTTACGGAGCTACGACTAAGTTTAACCATAAGGAATGATTATCTTAACCATTCATATACTCAACACAAGAAAAACTTATGGAGTAATAACTAAATAACCAAACAAGATGATTAATTTAGTTCATAATGCTCGACATATAGTACCTTACGGAGCAACAACAAAGCCAATAAAAATTAATCAACTTGGTTGGTTAGTGCTCAACATAAGACACATTACGGAGCCTCACAGTATTACATAAAATATGGATCAGTAAAGATCAATACTGTGGAATACACAAGGATTCATTCTATCTTCCATCACTATTCGCATAGCGACATTCAATAGACATAATCCTTGCAAACAAAAGATTTTAACCTATCTTCCGTCAAAGATTGACAATATAGGCTTAACTTTTGTAATTGCCAAAAGTCCATTCATTCTTTAACCAATACATGAATATCGATCATAAACGACTTTACTTTTGACAAAGTATGGGACAAACATAGTTCACGGACGTAAACACCAATATCCCATAACAAGTTGCAATATAACAAATCATAAAGATTAAATACTGCAAAAACATCATCCTCCAAATATTTTTAGAATTTTTTAAACCAAAAAACCTTAAAAAGAACAAGAAGATGAAAAATAATAGCTATGTGTAGTCACAATCATTGTTATTCAAATTCTTCCAACTAAACCAAAAAGAAGACATACCAGGCATTGTAGATCTTTCTCAGAGCATCTGCAGAAAACTCCTTCTCATTATTGAAAAACCCATTGATTATGGGTCGTTCAATTCCTCTAGATCTTCAGAAATATCAGTTAACTCACCGAGTTCTCTTTTTAGATTACGCAGGGTATTCTTGGTTAGAGACAACCTTTGTTCATAGTGAGTTATCTCTTTCAAAGAGGAAATGATTTGAGATCTTAAACCATTTCGCTTGTTGATGAAAACTTTCACCATGTCTCTAAAATGATTATCATCACGACAAATAGAAAGGAGACAGTTAGAGGAAGAACCTTCTCCATTGGTTGTTGAATTCTTCTTTATCATTCTTGAGGAAGTGATTTCTTTGCACAGATGTACATTGACAGCATCTACTGCAACTCTTTTGGAAGTACCTCTAGTTACAAGAGCCATGATAACGTAAATGAAAGAAGGAGAAAACAACCAATACAAGGAGATTTTTAAGTGTCAAACCCTAGATGATTTCGACACGGTCTTCCATGAGAAAAGAATTACCTACAAAAATATATGGAAAATCACGACCATTGACTTGAGCCACTTCTCAGACACATCTCATCTTTCCCAAGTTAAAGATGAGATGGCAAACGTCACCATTTAGTTGGTGACCGGACGGGCCAAATGCCCACTTCCCTTGTTTTTTTGTGGCTTGTCACTGGTGGTTGGGATAACAGATTTCTTACTTCTTCTGAAATATTTACCTTGCTTATCTTTATCCAGACTCATTCTTTCCATGTTCTTCTGAAGTTTGGTGACTCTTTTGCTTTTCTTGAATCTCCAACAGGTATCTTTAACATGCCTTGAGTGTCCACAAAAAGAGCAGACCAATGTGGATTTTTCGTCTCCATGTAATTTTTTTTGTTTAACACAACACCCAACCATTGTTTCATGATTTGCAGAATCCATTACTTTTGTTGTTTTGCTTTTGAATCCTAAACCATGATAGTTTCCAAAGGATCTCTGACCAAACAACATTGCTGCAATTTCGTCAGAGCTTCCAGACAGCCTTTGTAGGTCATCTCTCAGAGAGTTAATATCTTTCTCCTTCAGAGACATGGTTTTGACGAATTTAATATTAAGATGCTCTATCTCAATATTTTTCGTTTGGAGTGAAGATTCAACATTCCTCAAGGAGGCTTTAAGACGAAGGTTCTCTTGAAGAATCTCTTTATTCAGGAGATCAACCAACTCAGTGTCAAATTCAATTTCCGAATCAGAGTTTGAAGTTGAACGAGAATCTGAAGTAAGGGCAGTAAATCCATTGCACCAGTTATACTCGTCTGAGTTACTTTGAGAAGTATTGTCTTCTGTTGAATTACTTATAGCACACAGAGAAGATGGAAAGCCTTCAAATCTATTCTTCCTGTTTATTAGGTTCTAGATCTCTTCGACTATTAGTGAATGATCACATTCATCATCCCAGGATAGGTGAGAAGAAGATATCTCAATTTTGTTCACAGCGTTGAGTGCGAGCATTCTTCCTGTCTCTTGATCAAGAATTCTTAACTTTCCAATTAGAGATGTTTTGGAAAGTGCATCAGGGTTATTTCCCTCAATGATGGCATGCTTCTTAGAATCGTATCTTGACGGCAGCAATCTGAGGATTTTCATCACAATGTCCTTTTCAGGAATGGTCTTACCCAATGCAAATGATGCATTAACAATCTCAGACACTTTGTGGTAAAAATCATCAATCGATTCATTATCTGCCATCCGAAGATTTTCCCATTTGGAATTCAGATTTTGAAGTCTGGCTTCCTTTTTACTGGTATTTCCTTCGAATACGGTTTCTAAGATATCTCAAGCATCTTTAGACCTAGTGCAATTAGACACATGGTGCTGAAGATTTGGGGTAATGGCATGTATGATCGCATTCAAACCGTCGGAATTTTGCTTTGCAACAAGTATCTCGGCAGGACTGTATTCACCAATATTCTTGGGAACGTTTACATCTCCAACTGCCACAACGGGAGCATCATAGCCATTAACAACATATACCCATGATTGAAAATCACGTGCTTGAAGAAAAGCTCGCATAGCAATTTTCCACCATAAGTAATTAGATCCATCGAAGACTGGTGGTATGTTAATAGAGATACCACCTCTGTCCATAGAGTCAGATCGCTACAAACACAGACTTGTAAGGTCTTAAACGTGTTTGCCTGCTCTGATACCAATTGAAAAAGCGGGGGTCTAACAACACCACTCAATATTTCGCTTAGCAATCTGTATGGACTAACTCCGAAATACTTTCTAGAGAATCAATGATGAGCGTCGTTTACTCAACAAAATAATAAGATGTTTCCCACTAATTAAATAATAATATAATGGTAGTAAGGATCGTTCCCACGAAGAGTAATGCAACTGATATGTTATCTAAATCAACGGAAATATAAAAGAAGGATAAAAAAGATAATAAGATAAAGATGTTGAAGAAATCCTTCGCCGTTACTAACCGTTAACTCAACATTGTACCCGTTTATCTCTTGTTAGAATCAATTATCACCAACCGTGGAATAGCAGGTACGCGTAGCTATCCCCAAAACTCCTTGTATCACCGGATACGGAAGCGCTCGACTACCGGACTCTATTCAAAAGAACCACCTTGAGGTTCGCTTACAAGATGTAATTCCCCGAACGCATTAAGATTTATGAATTTAGGTTTGATCCCAGCAGTTAAACTCGGTACGCTCGGTCCACTTACTGGTGTTGTCTTTACTCGCAATTGCTCCACAGAATCCTTCCGCAAGGTCTTGTGATTTCTACTTGTGTAGGAGATAAGCGACAATTACGGATCGACTCAACTCTACAAGCATTATAATGATTAATAGACTAATCTAGTTGGCCACCCAAACCAATCTAAGAATCAATCATAAACCTTCGATATAGTAAAAACAATCCACAATGATTAACTTTAAAACTTGAAATAAACTTGTAAATAATTGAGCTTCACAATTAGAACTTTGAATTCATCCTTAACAATAGAATACAGAAAAGAGATAGTTCTCCCCCCTAAGGGGGAGAAAAACGGTGAATAGAAGATCTCAAAAATTGTATCTAGGATTCTCTATAATATAGAGTTTTATAACCTCTTCATGAAGAAAACTAGGAAACCTAGTAAAAATAGGAAAGTGCACCTCCTTAAAATTGTGTCCCGTGCATCATACCCCGTGCAAAATAGGTCACCAAAGTCGCCACAATTCCCTTCCAAAGATGGCCGCACATAGAATGGCTGAAACAACCAAGTGGGCTTGCGTATAAAGAAGTAGCTGAAAACAGCTAATGGGCTCGCGCTGTGGACAAGTCCAGCCCACCTAAATTCGTTAAACTGTCAGTTCTATGGAACTGACAGTATACCCTTCAGTCTTCCTAAACGAGATAATCTCGTTCTTCAATCACTCGGACTCGAACCATTCTCGTCTTCTTCTCATCTTCTTCTCAGACTCGACCCAACAGACCGCACCTCAACGTTAGCAGCTCCATTAATCGCAGCAGACTCGAGCTCCATTCGATCACCAGCAACACCCATCATCACGATACCGCAGCTCAAAATCCTCCCTTAGTTCAACTCCTCCTCGTCACTGCCATTCTATCTTAATTGTTCTACAACAGTTCAAGACTTCCGTCACCATTAACTCTGTTCACAGTAACAAACGACGACCATCTTCTCTGCAGCGTCAGTTCCGTAAAATCACATATTCCAACTCTACTGCCTCCACCAGCGTTTTCGGCATTCACTGCCATTATCATTACAAGTCGATTCCACCTTCACACACAGCAAAACCACCTACCATCACTGTGAACACGTAAATCACGAAGGCATCTATATGTTCACAAACAATGTTCGCACTCTATATACATACTCGCACTGATGAGACAATTGCATTGATTCCTTGGCTCAAAACCTTCGGGTTTATCATAGCCTCATCTAATATCATCAACAGAGGCGTTCACATAGAGGAAGATAAAGAAAACGAAGTATAAAAGTAAAACTCGTGGAGTATCAAATGAATGTAAAGTGCTGAAATGTAAATAAGACTGGGATTTACGTGGTTCAGCACTAAGGCCTACATCCACGGGGTTGTCGTTTCACTATGCATTTGATGATTACAGAGGTAGTCGAATGACGTTGGAGTTTACATAGGTCTGTGAATTGTAAAAGGTAAACTTACACTCACAATCCTTTCCTCTTTCCTTTTCTCTCTGTTTTTCCGATCCCCTCTCTCTTGGTGGAGAGGGGGTATTTATAGGGTTAGAGTGTGGGACCCGTTTCTGAGGGCCGTTGGAACCTTATCTTCTTGTGCTTTGTGTCCATCACGCGGAGGTCTTCGTTCATTGCTTGATCACGCAGAGTCATCCTCGTTCGTTCCACGGGTTGATCGACACGTACACTGCTCAGAGTGTTTAATGCGGGTAATTGGGCCGCATGCTCGTGTCAGACAAGTGTCTTCTGCCCCTGTCACGTCCCTGTCAGTCAACCTTCTCTTCACCGTTGATCTTGGCTTCTTTTGGGGATGAGATAAAGTAACTCTTCGGGAGTTATTTGGTGCTCCGCAGTACATCGTGTTTTTGGTACATCTTTTAACTTCTGCCCTTGGATTTGTTCAGGAAAAGATCCAACGTCGACGGGATGGGCTTCTTGGTTGTGGGCGTGTGTCATCATGTTTTGATGACTTGGTCCGCATGCTCTCCACGTGTCTTCCTACATACACGTGTTTGATGATGAAATATGTACACACAATTTTCCCCTTTTCTTCGGGCTTGAGTGTTTAGTGGGAGCATTGAAGAAAACAGACGTTACATATTCCTCCTCTCTCCTAATAACTTCTCCTAGATACTTGGGCACGTTTCTTACTCGTGCATTAACTGCTCATTTAATGGGCACGTTTCCCATTCCTCCATTAACTTCCTTCTCTTTCTTTCGAGTATATTAAGGAGAGGAGAGAAAATTAATTTCATTCTCCTTGAAAATTAATTTCATTCTCCCTGTCAGACTTCATCCTTTGTTCTTCAACCATTAAATTCTCTCTGCCCTAACATTAATTACGCTCGTTTCTTCTTTGTTTCTGGTTTGTTCTCTCATTTGTCTTCTTTTTGGATTTTTCTTGTGGTGGTAAGGTTTCTTTTCTTCATTTTTGTTGTTTTAAGTTTTGTGTTGATTGTGTTGATTGTAAATTTCCTGCTGCTGTCGTACCTTGTTTGTGATGAAGAACATCTTTTGATGCATGTATGCTAGTTTGCCCCTGTTCTTCTTCTCAAGTCGAGGAGGCCATTGTTTCAATTGTATTGATTGAACTGTTAAGTTTAGGGTTTTAGGGTTTTAGGTTATACATGCATGTATGCATGTATGCTAGTTTTAGGGTTTCTGGGCTATGTTGAGATGAACTGTTAATTTTGTGGTTTTTTTTATCTTTGGTGATGCCCTCGTGTTTGCTTCTAACTTGTTTTTTGTACCTCCTCGTAGCCATGTCTGACCGTCCGCGGCTTCCTTATCAAACTCCGGCTTCCAGTCTGCCGAGATCCCCTCCGCGTAGAGAGTCTAATACATCTCCACATAGGGGAGATCTCTCTAAATTGTCGCAAATGGATCCCCGCGGTAGTAAAGTTTCGTCTTCTTCTGGGACGAAGGCTTCTCCTCCTAGGAAGGGGGATCCATCGAAGGGTCCTTCCGGGTCTCGATATGCTGCCATCCGTGCTCCTTCTCTTCCTCGTGATGACTCCATGTGTACGCAGACACCTCCTCGTGATGGCGCCTTCGATATTCCCCCTCTTCGTTCTATAGTGCCCGTGCAGAACCCTCTGCCACCGCCTCCAGTACTTTCTTTCAAAGGGAAGAACTCCAAAGGTGGTGTGCCGAGAGCTGAATCATCTGAAAATCCTTCTTTCAAAAGAAAAGCTTCCGAAGCTTTTGTTGGTTCGTCCGATCCCGCGGAAGAAGAGGAGGCTGCCCCGGTGATACGCAGCGTTTCGGTTAGCAAGAAGAAAGTCACGTTTAAGCACATTGACCTTGAAGTTTTTAAGGAAAAGCATGAGCTTCAAGCCTTCGAGGTTCGTTTCTATGCCTCTGAGGATAATATTACTTACGAGCTGATCTCGAAGTATCAGTTTGATGAGTTTAACCTGTTGACTACGGTTGGAGCCTTCGAGGCGGGTCTTATGCTGCCGTTGTATAAGTCTGGTGATTCCTTTTATTATGACGTGCTGGCTGGTCGCGAAGGCTCGTCCACCAATACTCATAGTCGTTCCGTGTCGCAATTGTCGGGTAACTATCTCCGTGCACTGAGGGAATGCTATCTGCGGAGTAAGGGGGAGACGACGATAACATGTTACATTCCATATCCCGCTGAGAGGGAGTGGTATACTCCTGAAAACTTCAACAACTCCTTTGGGGATTATGTCAATAGTAGGAACCGTAAACCGTGGAGCGTTAGTCTTCGTAACCTCGCTGCTCCTCGGGGCGAAATTCGTCTCATAAGTGAGGTGAGTGATGCCAAACTTAAATACGTTCCAGGCATCGAGGGGTCGGCTCAGCGGAAACTTTTTCCTGCTCGTGAAAGGATCAAGTGTGACCATGATTATGAGTGGCATGCCACTGTCATTGAACTTGTTGGTCCTTGGGCGTATGGTTGGATTCCCGGTCCGCGAGGTTGGCGTCCTTCTGCGAGTAGCAGGCCTCGTGATTCTCCTCCTGCTCGTTATGGAGATTTCTGTCCCTGACGTTTAAATTTCGAGGGCATGAACTTTCCTTATGCTCTCGACGTTGTTGATGGAGACGAGGAAGAGGGTTCTGGTGCTATACTTCCACCGAAGAGTGCCGCTACTACCAAGGTATGGTTATTGCAGATTCTGGCTGCGCCCCTCCTTTTTTGAAAATCAAACTGTGTATGAGGAAATAACTCTTTTTGTGGGACGTGTATTGGTTTGCAGGTGTCGAAAAAGAAAAAGATTGGGCCCAAGCAGTCTTCTACCATCGTAACGGGTGAGGCTGAGGTTCATGAAGAAGTTACCAGTCCGGTGATCGAAGAGTTTGCCGAGGATGAGGAAATGTCTGATGGGGAAGAACGCACTGATACTTCCCCTCCTGTTGTCTAGGAAGAGGTTGGTGCGGGTTGTGATGGTGTTGATGGGGGGAATATTACCGTGGTGGCCGAGGGAGGTGTTACCGCAGAAATGTCTGCTCCTGCTGGTGATAACCCTGGTGATCCGGAATTTATCGGAGGAGGTGAGGCTGCAGAACTCTCCCCACCATTTCTCAAGGGTTCTCCTTTGACAGGATATATACCGCAAGGTAACTCTTTGATGATGCCCTCGGTTTTCCCGAAGATTTTTCTTTACTTTCCCCCAATGATAATTGGGACGTGCTCGGGGATTTTGGTAAGGAAAATGCTGCTGTTCAGAGTGAGGGTGCGGATGATCCTACTGCCCGTGGCATGTTCAGATGGTTGATATGCAGAATCTGTATAACCATGACCGTATTTTGTTCAATGGTACGCTGCTGTGGACACGTGAGAATCTGCGGTAATCCCGTGAGCATACTTCGTTGTTAGAGGCTAGAATACATCTTCTGGAAGAGGAATTACGAAAGGCTCGCTCCCTTCCTTTTCCGGGAATTAAGAAGAGTATGATGTGTCTTTCCAGGGAAATGGACGATGCCAGAGCCGAGGTTGGGGCTCTCAGCAAAGCCCTTGCTGCGTCTCGCGCTGAAATAGCCCGCCAGGCTGAGTCTGAGAGAAATCTCGAAGTATGTATGTACAGACTTAGCAAAGGGGTAACAGAGATAAATAACGAAGTGAACCACCTTCGTCACATGGATTCGATGAAGCAGGTAGAATTAGATGCAAGTCAATTTACTCTCACCAACCTTCAAATAGATTATAAGAAATTATTTGAGGAATATGACTATCTTGATGAAGCGCGAGACGCGGTTGTTAATGAGTATGAAGAGGCTTCGGCTTGTGTCGAAGGTATAACCTTATTTCGTCGAGTGTGATTGTGTCTTTTCTGTGCTAACTCCCTTGTGTTGTCTTTTTCAGAGCTCGAGGGACAACTCCGCGCTGCAAATGAAAAATTTGAAAAGGCTCAATCTTCCTTAGCGCAGCAGGAAGGACAGACTAATTATTTTAAGAGTCTGGCGGCATCCCGCGAGGAGGCCGTTGGTGCTGCTTCTAAAGAAGTGAATCGTCTATCCTCGTTGTTATCTCAAGCCCACCAGCGAACGACAGTTATTATGCATAAGGCTCGGTGTCAATTGGCGAGGAGACAAACAAGATGCTGGAGAAGATTGAGCTTGGCCTTAAGACCGAGCATGGCCTCGTCAAGAGCTATCCGCGTCGTCCTGTACCTGCCTCCTTGCCTGGCTCCTCGGGACCCTCTTCTGGTGGGAGCGTCCCTTCAACTCTTCGGAACAACCCTGCTGATGGGGCGGCATCTTCCAAGTAGAACCACGGCATTAGCCTTCAGTTAGATTTTGCTAGTATTTTGTAAAAAAATTTTTGATGTGTTTTTTCCTTGAATTGGCCTTGCCGCTTTTTGTAACCAACCTTTATGAAATGGATCCTTCTTTTGATATACCTGCAATATCAGTTTGTTTTTATTTTAAGCATTGTGAGGAAGGACATAAAAACAAAAGAAGAATGTTTTAAGTGTTTGGGTGCGATACCGAAGGGAGGTACCTTCGTGATCGTCTTGAGACCTGTCACCCCGCTGGCGAACCCTGGCCAGAGGATTCCCAGACGGTGGGGGCCGAGGCAACGTTCTAGGATATGGGGTTAAAATATTTACATACACCCATTCCGTCGACCCGTTGCCTTAAGATTGGTTGGGTATCTCTTTGCTGGGTGCCTTCCCCCTGGTCTTACACTCATGGACACTGATGGGGGAGCCCTGAGAGATTGTAGATTAACTACTTTCCCCAATATTGTTGATAAGTTTTGTTTACTTGAATTTCAGAAAGCTTGTTTGATTGATAGGTTGAGGCCTGCTACTCCTCGTCCAGAGATAGAAACATGTAGAGCGGTTACGCTGCCTTCTTCTTCTGGTATTCTTCACGCAGATGCAAAGCTGCGTTGCTCCTATGGGTAGTACGGTTTGAGCCACTTAGCATTCCAAGGATGCCGAGACCTCGCCTTTCAGATTGCGAAGATAGTAGGAACCGTTTCCCGCAATGTCGTGTATTATAAAAGGTCCTCCCCATGTAGGTGCTAGCTTTCCTTTCCCCATTTCTTTTCTCGTTGATACTGTGGGATTGTTCTTAGCACATACTGCCCCTCTACAAAATTTCGAAGCTTTACCTTTTTGTTGTACTCCCTTGCTAGTCTTCGTTGATAATTTTCCATCTTCTGCAATGCTGCTTCCCTTCTTCCTTCCAGGTCGTCCAATCTCTCTAACATCATGTCTGTTGTGAGATTTTTCTCCCATGCTTCGGTCTTTGTGGTTGGCATGAGGATCTCTGTTGGGATGACTGCTTCAGCTCCATAAGTGAGGAGAAACGGGGATTCCCCAGTGGCAGATCTTCGTGTTGTCCTGTATGCCCATAACACATTGTGCAACTGTTCACACCATCGCCCCTTATGTTCGTCTAATTGCTTTTTGAGGATAAGGGCGAGGGTCTTGTTAGTGGCTTCCGCTTGTCCGTTGCTTTGAGGGTATATGGGGGTGGATTTGTTCTTCCTTATTTTGAAAGTATCGAAGAGCATGTCTATATTTTTCCCCTGTAATGCTTACCATTATCGGACACGATTTCCGCTGGTATGCCGAACCTGCAAATGATGTTTGGAATATGAAAGTAAACACATCCACGTCTCTGATCCTGGCTAAGGCTTTAGCTTCCACCCATTTACTGAAGTAGTCCGTGGCTACTATCAAAAATCGTCTTTTCCCTGATCCTTCGATGAAAGGCCCGACGATATCTATGCCCCATTTTGCAAATGGCCACGGGCTATCTACAGAATTTAACGTTGTTGCTGGCGCGTGTATCTTTTTGGCGAAACGCTGACATTCTTCACATCGTCGGGACATTCTTGCGGCATCCTGTATCATTGTGGGCCAGTAATATCCTTGCATTTTTGCTTTGTCGGCTAGTGATCTCATGCCGCTATGATTCCCTGCGTCACCATAATGGATGTCGTTTAGAATTCGATGCCCCTCTTTCCTGGACAAGCAACGTAGTAACGGTCCGAGGAAGGATTTCTTGTACAGGACCCCATCCCGAAGATCATATCTTCCTACTTTGGAGAGTATTTTCCTGGCTTGTTTATGATCCGCGGGTAAGGTTCCTTCTTCGAGAAACGCATGGATCACCATTCTCCAATCATCTTCGTTGCTGAAATCTTCGTCTTGATTTGCTCTTGACAGGATATCTTCTTCGTCAAAATCGTTATGGATGTCTTCTCCTACCTGGTCTTCGATATTTTCTTCCACTGTATCTTGATTGGTAGCGAAGGAGAATTGTGATGCAATCGAAGGCTCGTATACCCTTGTTATTTTAATAGCTTCGACGCTTTTGTCCTTCAGCATGGATGATATATATGCTAGGGCATCCGCGTGCCTGAGATCCCTTCTGCATAAGTGCCGGAACTTGATGTTCGGAATTTGTGATGCCAATGTTTGGACCAAGGCCATGTAAGCTGAGAGGGTGTCGTCGTACACATTGTACTCGAGCCCTATTTCCGTATGACAAGCTGCGAATCACTTGTCAGTCTTACATCGGTTACCCCCATCTCTATTATTAAACGGAGGGCATGTACGACTGCCTCGTATTCGACGATGTTGTTAGTATGCTCTTTGAATTCTAACCTGAGTGCCTGTACGATCCTTTCTCCGGTTGGGGTGGTGATGACATGCCTATTCCTCCTGCTCCTTCCTTATTTTTGGAACCATCGACGAAGACTTCCCATTGTCTTTGACTCGCGGGTTCGAGGATATCCATTGGATCCTTGCTTTCTTCCTCTTCGGCTTCTGGTATTCCCTTAATCTCTTCGTCGTTGTCCAGGGGGAGGTCTGCTAAGAAATCCGCCAAAACTTGGGATTTTCGGGAATGTTGAATTTCATGAATGATGTTGAATTGGTCCAGGTGGGTGTTCCACTTGGCTATTCTGCCTACTTTTCCCGCGCTTTTGAGGACTGCTTCCAGTGGTGCTTTGCATGGGACCGGATGAAGTGAGTTAGGAAGTAGGTTCTCAGCTTTTGAGTAGCCCATACCAATGCCAGGATAAGTTGTTCGATCTTCGTGTAGTTCCTTTCCGCAGAATTGAGGGTCTTACTGACATAATAGATAGGTTTCTATCTTCGTATTGGTTTTGACCAACACTGCGCTAACTGCGTCTTCTGTCGCTGCTATGTACAATGCCAAAACCTCATCAGGATCAGGCTTCTGCAGGATTGGAATTGAAGCCAGGTGTTCTTTGATTTTCTGGAAGGCTTCTTCGCATTCTGCGGTCCATTCAAACTTACTCCCTTTTTTGAGAATATTGAAAAAATGTTTGCATTTGTCCGAGGATCGGGCAATAAATCTGCCCAAGGCTGCTATGGACCCATTGAGCTTCTGCACTTCTTTTAAATTCTTCGGGGATGGCATTTCTACTATGGCTTGAATCTTCGCTGGGTCTACCTCAATGCCCCTTTTTGTTACCAGATATCCGAGGAATTTCCCTGAGTGACACCGAAGTGCATTTCTCTGGATTTACTTTCATGTGATGTTTCCTTGCTTCGAAGATATCTCTCAGATCCTGATGGTGATCTTTGCGCAGCTTACTTTTGACGAGCATGTCATCAACGTAGACTTCTAAGGTACTACCAATCCATGGCCTGAAGATAGCATCGACCATTCTTTGGTACGTTGCCCCTGCGTTTCGAAGTCCAAAGGGCATTCTAGTGTAGCAATAAAGGCCATGTGGGGTGTAGAATGTTGTGTAGTTGATCTTCTTCTGCCAGGGCTACTTGGTTGTAGCCAGAATATCCATCCATGAATGACAGCTCTTCGTATCCTTCTACTGCTTCAACCAGCTGATCTATGCTTGGCAGGGGATAGCTGTCCTTTGGACATGCCTTGTTGAGGTTAGTAAAATCGATGCATATCCTAACCCCTCCATTTTTCTTAGGAAACGACCATGTTGGAGATCCATGTAGGGTACTTGACTTCTTGATGAACCCCGCTTCTAGTAGTTTCCGAAGTTCTTTTTCCACTGCCTTATGGTACTCCGGTGCAACTTTTCTTATTTTCTGCCTGAAAGGTGGCGTGCCTGGTTTGATGTGCAGATCGTGTTGGATTATTTTCGGGTTAATCCCCGGCATATCTCCTAGATTCCAGGCGAATACATCCGCGTATTCTTTAATTAATTTGGTTAAGGAATCTTCTCTTTTTTCGTCCATTATGGTCCCTACTTTGATCATCTTCGGGTTTTCTTCCGTTCCTATGTTGATTTCTTTTACGGGCTCTACTGGTGTGAACACTGGCTTCGGATCCCCGAGGACTGGGACGTTCTTTGATTGCTATTTGGTATGTTTCTGTCCTTTGTTGGCTGCTGAAGTACCTGTTTCTGTGTTTAGGACATTATCATCTTTTGTCAAACCCCTCCCTGTGGTTTCCTTGAGGAACAGGTCTATGGCCTTTTCTTTCGCGGCTTCTTTATTTTTAATTCTTCGGGTTTTTCTCTGCTCTTCTTGTTCGTTGTTAATACGATCCTGAGTGGCTTGGCAATCTCTTGCAGAGACCCGATCTCCCTTGATTTCCATCACTCCCTCAGGTGTAGGGAAACTGAGATATTGGTAGTAAGTTTCTGCCAGTCCCTTGAGTTTATGTAACTTCTTTCGTCCAATAATGGCGTTGTAGGGGGATGGGGCGTCAACCACGCTGAATCGTGTTTCTACTTTCATGGGTCCGGCGTTAACCTGCAACACGATGTCTCCCAATGACTTCGTGGGTGCTCCATTGAATCTGTAGATGGTGTAATAAGAGGTCATTAGCTGTTCTTCATGGAGCTTCATTCGTTTGAATGCATCGTAGAATAGAACGTTTACTGAGCTTCCCCCGTCTATGAGGATCTTTTTGAGGTTACATCCAGCCACTGGTAGTGTTAGGACCAGGGGGTTGTTATGGTCTTCCATATCTTCTTCGATATCTTCAGCATCGAAGATAATAGGTGAGTCCATCCACTCTTCGTGCTCGTCCACCTCTACACCATCAATATTATACAATTCGCAGCGGTCCTCGAAATGCTTCCGTAGCCTCTTTCCTATTTGTGCTGTAAGTGAGGGCCCTGCGGCTTCAGAACACGAGATGGTGTTGATTGTGCGGTTCCCCTCTAGAAGTTGGACTGGCTTGGTCCGTTTGGATCTATCCTCAGCGACCTCCTTTCATATGTAATGTTGGAGTTCGCCAGCATCAATCAGTTTTTGGATCATTATTTTGAGGTTTTTACATTTCTCGGTCTGGTGTCCGTTGAAGCAGTGATATTCACAGTAATCTTTAGACTTCTCGGTTCTTGGGGGATGTTTTCCCTTAGACCATGGCCACTCCAAATTTTCCCTTCCTTTGATATCTCGCAAGATCCGAGCATAGCTAGCATTGAGCTTCGTGTAAACTTGATCTTCGAATTTTCGATCGTCTTTTCGTTGTTCATCCCTTCGTTCCTTTCTATCTTCGTGAGGCTGTTCCACTGAGCTATTCCTTTTGGCCCCATTGGTTTGTTCTGCGGAATTGGTACGGTGAGACCTCTGCGGGTACGCCCTCGGGTTTTCACGCTGGATTTCTTCAAGACGAGCGTGCTTTTCAATAATTATTCGAAGATCTCCTTCTGTCTTAGGCACGCTTCCATGAATCTCAACAAATAGTGGACTCATTCGGTCTAATCTCCACTTGTAGCAGTTGATACTTACCACTGGGTACACACTTCCTATGGCTTGGCAGATCTTGTGCCATCTGTTAGTGTATTCCCTCGTGTTTTCCTTGTAGCCAATTGCCAGCGAAAAGAGCTTATCCATTCTGGTGTTAACAGCCTTGTTGTACATGTAAGTTCTTAAGAACTTTTCTGCGAGTTGGTCGTAGGAGTGGATGGAGTCCGGCGGTAAATTATCAAACCAAGACAATGCCGATCCCTTCAGGATTGATGGGAAGTATCTACAGAGTACGGCGTCGTTCTGACTCCATCTGGCTAAGACACGGTTATAATACCGAATATGTGCAGGGGGATCACTGGATCCGTCATAGCATTCGAAGGTCGGGACAGGGCACTTCAGCGGAATAGGGGTGTTGGCCAGGCGATGAGTTAGGGGCGTGGAGTTAGCCTCTCTCATGACCTCTTCTAACCTTCCCCCGCCTTGTCTAGTTTTTAACTGCCTGATCTCGGACATTATTTCATCACGCAGCTCTTCCATCGCGCGGTGGTGCCCTACGCTCTTCTGCTCGTGATAGTCTGACTCTCCGTCATTATAATACGGGTCGGATGCGCTACTTCCCCTAGCCGCGTCTCCATTAGCTGCTACGATGACTATTAGGTCTCGATTAGGTTCTGGTGCCTTTGAATTTTCTTCATCAAGTTGTTGGCTGGTCTTCGTACTTAGGGTAATCCGGTCTTTTAAATCTTGATTTTCTCTGGCCAGCAGAGCTACAACATCTGCGTAAACCTGCTGGCTCTTCTTTAATTCTTCAAGCTCAGCCATCAATCGATGTGATTGGTTTGACCCCTGATTGGGAGTCCCAGCTCGTGCTACTACGTCCATGGTGCCGCCTTCTTCTACAGTTTTCACTAAAGGTGGTAGAGGTTCAGCTTCGATTGTTGGCATTTCCAAATCAGGCTGAGTGCCCATCTGCGGTGTTAGAGCCGCCGGCACAGTTTGATTCTGATCGTTTGTTGATGGCATTCCGAAGGTTGGCGGGTGCGCGGGTTGATGTGTTCTGGATTCATCCACCCTTTATTTTGGTTGATGAAATTGATTCGTAGCAAAAGTTTTGCTGGCTTCTGCAGCCTTCGGGGCTACCGCAGCCGTACTGTACTTTGTCCCCGCTACTCTGAGAGCCGCGGATGCGACGGAGTTAGCGTTCATAGGCGAAGTGATTTCCGCAGTATCTTTCCTCTGACTAGTCATTTTGGCTTTGTCTCCTTTCTGCTTGCTTCGGGTGATGACCGGGGTTGTCCTTGGTGCTTCCTTTGACGAGGCTTTGGATTTTCCTGCTTCCTGCGTCTTTTCCATCGTGGGTCCTTTTTTCGCTTTCTTTCTGCACAAGGGAATTTCAAACAGCGAGAAACAGAAATGTCCGTGCGGATCGGGTTAGTTTGCGAAATACCTTACTCCAAGACAGGGAAAAACTGCCCGAGCGCCACAGAGAACTTTTAGGGAGGCTCATTTGATTAAAACATATGAGTTAAAATACATGGGTTAAAGTCTTATTAAAAGTGCGGATTCATTGAAAGTACGTGAAAACGCGAGAAGATCCCTTTGAAAATGCATGTAGATCCTTTGAAAATTTACGAAGACCCACCGAAAAGACAGGTCCGTACGAGATCTAAAAAATGTAAATCCATGGATCTAAGCAATAAATATTTTAAACAGTTTAAACTGCTTCGATAGATACTGCCGGAGCTATTGAAGATAACGGGTGTGTTTTTGAATATGGTAAAGTTAACAAAAGATAAATACTGTCAGAGCTAATGAAGCAGAGCAATCATATGCTAGTTTAAGATGAAATCACAGGATAAGATAAATCTTTACCAGGACGAAGTCCCTGTTTCTAGCGCCAAATTGTGAACACGTAAATCATGAAGGCATCTATATGTTCACAAACAATGTTCGCACTCTATATACATACTCGCACTGATGAGACAATTGCATTGATTCCTTGGCTCAAAACCTTCGGGTTTATCATAGCCTCATCTAATATCATCACCAGAGGCGTTCACATAGAGGAAGATAAAGAAAACGAAGTATAAAAGTAAAACGCGTGGAGTATCAAACGAATGTAAAGTGCTGAAATGTAAATAAGACTGGGATTTACGTGGTTCAGCACTAAGGCCTACATCCACGGGGTTGTCGTTTCATTATGCATTTGATGATTACAGAGGTAGTCGAATGACTTTGGAGTTTACATAGGTCTGTGAATTGTAAAAGGTAAACTTACACTCAAATCCTTCTCTCTCTCCTTCTCTCTCTCTTTTTCCGATCCCCTCTCTGTTGGTGGAGAGGGGGTATTTGTAGGGTTAGAGTGTGGGACCCGTTTCTGAGGGCCGTTGGAACCTTATCTTCTTGTGCTTTGTGTCCATCACGCGGAGGTCTTCGTTCATTTCTTGATCACGCAGAGTTATCCTCGTTCGTTCCACGGGTTGATCGACACGTACACTGCTCAGAGTGTTTAATGCGGGTAGTTGGGACGCATGCTCGTGTCAGACAAGTGTCTTCTGCCCCTGTCACGTCCCTGTCAGTCAACCTTCTCTTCACCGTTGATCTTGGCTTCTTTTGGGGATGATATAAAGTAACTCTTCGGGAGTTATTTGGTGCTCCGCAGTACATCGTGTTTTTGGTACATCTTTTAACTTCTGCCCTTGGATTTGTTCGGGCAAAGATCCAACGTCGACGGGATGGGATTCTTGGCTGTGGGCGTGTGTCATCATGTTTTGATGACTTGGTCCGCATGCTCTCCACGTGTCTTCCTACATACACGTGTTTGATGATGAAATATGTACACACAATCACTCAATTGAAACCCGAGTTGTTCATCAGCTGAGCATCAACAACAACCTTCATTCCGACTGCAGTTCAACTCATACCACCCGCACTTCTCTGCATCTTCCTTCATCGTACCTCGGACTCGATCTCTCAGTCCATATCAGCTCCTTCTTTCTCACTTTCGAGTTTCCTGTTCTTGCCTAACTCTCTTATTATAGTCCATATCTTCATCGGAAAATGGTAGCACAAGTGCAACCTCAATCCATCTCCTTCGGATAATGTTTTCTCGGCTAAACAGACCCATCTCAACTGTTAATTTTCTAACTGAACTCAAACACAACTCTGAATCCTCTCTTATTTGGTGCAGCGACATAGTAATCATCTGAATTTGTAAAGAACAGTCATTCCGGCATTTTCTCAAACAGTACGATTGCTGATACATAGGCAAGCTTCTTGTTGTTCTATAAGCCGATCTCAGCTCCTTCCCTGCAAATAATTCACATTCATTCATAACCCATGCTTCTACCAGTAAACATGACTTCAATCTTCAACAAAATCTGTAGATACCAAATCATGCATGGGGGATTTTTAGGGTGGAAGAAAGAGGGAGGAGTAAGAAACCCAATACCTCTGAAGAGAGGAATAATAGCTGGGTAGTATTACTACCTTCGTTCTATCTTCTATCTTCGGTTTACCTTTGGAACCTTCGTTTTACCTTCGGAACCTTCGTTATACCTTCGTTTTTCCTTCGTTCTATCTTTGTTTTACCTTCGTAATACCTTTGTTACCTTCATTTTACCTTCGTTATACCTTCGTTACATCTTCGTTATACCTTCGTTATTGAAATTTTCACTGAACTTAATCATCATTAATGGGGTTCATCACCCTTGTAACAGATAAAAATCATAATAAAACTTTCTTTTACCCTCCCGTGGATGTAGACACTCCGATGTCGAACCACGTAAATTATTGTTTTGTGAAACTATTATTATTTATTTGTTTAAATTCATCTTCTACTTGCTGTTTTATGGTTTAAAACAAGATCCAATGATCTTGTTCGTTTGGTTGTTTCTACTAGAATAATGGCAGTAACAATTTGGCGCTAGAAACAGGGAATGGGTAAAGATTTTATTCTACCTATTCCGTATCTATTAGCTTTTTATTCTCTGGAATTAGTTTTCACTTTCTTGTTTCCTTCAATGGAGATTTGTTCTGATTTGGTGTTCCACATAGAAAGTTTAGTTGAGTATCATTCAACTAAAAAATACCACCTGACAACACCCATGTGTCAACTTCTAAGCTTTTCCATTATCTGATCTCTCTTTGCTTTTACTCTTAAGATTTCTAGTTATTAAATTTTGCTACTATAAAGTGGTATTGTCATACCATCTCCTCTTTTGATTTAACTTTTAGTAACACAACATTCTAGCTAGCTAAAAGCTTTGTTTTCGCCGTTTGAGCCATGATCTGTGATTGTCAACTATTTGTGATAATGATTCAACGAATCATTATTTGGGAATTGATTTTTTACGTCTGTGTCCTTTTGAATAATGAAAATATTTATGATCTGTTTATAAAAATGCTTCCATAAATCTTTATTTTTTATTTCTTCTGGTTATCCTTCGTTTAGATCTAAAAATCAAAGGGTAAATATCACTTTTTAAAAAAGATTCATTTCAACTTAGTAGTGTTTAAATCCAAATAATTTAAAAAAAGAAAAGTGATTTTCAGATCACAGATTACAAGAAATTTTGATTAAAAACTCTTTATTATTTCCTTTTTCAAAACTTGTCAGGAGATGTCAGATTATTGGTCAAACTACCTTATCTTATCTACTTTATGACTTTATCTTTTTATGTCTTTACCTTCTCTAATTTATGTCTTTGTCCTGTCCTTTTTCAAAAGGACCACCATCACAGGAGGAAAGTTAAGAAGATAAAGTTTGGATTCAAGGTTGGATGCCAAGGGCGTAAAGCCAAACTATGATAAAGGTCTGGTGCAATGAGCCGGCTGACCCGAAGTACTCAAAGCTCAATTCCGAAGATAGCTTCAGACCAATCCAAAGTCGTAATGCAACTGCTATATAACAGCAGAATACCTTGGCTCAAGGACGATGGTGGTGCAAAGGGCGATGACGATGGTGGTGCAAAGTGCGACGAAGCTTAACCCGACGATGAGGAAAAAAACAACCGGAAGATAGTCCCTCCACTGGAGGCCAACGATGAGACAAGGTTATGCGCAGATGACCCAAAGTTGGAGGCCAACGATGACGATGGTGCAGAGTTTTGCGAAAATGAAACCCAGTTTTGGTCCGAAGATGTAGTCCTAGTCTGACAACGCAGGCTTGGTCTGAATATGCAATCTCGATCATCCACTCGATACAAAGTCAAACGACGAAGGAGGTACAAGGTCTTGCAGCGATGGTCCAAAGTCGGTTGTGGATGACGAAGGCATTCAAAGCTTGGTCCGTGCACATATAAGTCCCTCTACGTAACCCAAGCCTAGCACAGCTCAAGTCCGAAGACGATGTTGGCGCAAAATATAACGATGAAACAAAGACTGATGTCGAAGATGCGAGTCTTGCAATGATGTCTCAATTCCGATGACGAAGAGACAAAGCCTCGCTACGATGATCCAAGGCCGAAAATGAAGAGCCAAAATACGAAGATGATGGACCAAAGATGGATGACGTCACTAATGACAAAGGTGTGAGCAAACCGACGATGCTGATGACGATGATGCAAATACCGAAGACAAAGAGGCAAGGGCTGGTGCCGATGAAGCAAAGTCCTGGGAAGATCAAGCCAAGAAAAAATACCCTTTGTTTCAATTCTGATTTTATATAGGTACATAATCTCTGAGGAGGAGTATCATTACATCCAAAAGGTAGTACAATGAAGACGTACAAGTCACCTGACATACAAGCTGCTCACATCAACCAACATCCCGCTGGCGATCCAAGTGCAGGGTCCTGACACAAGGAGGATTAGTTGCCAACCAAAGGCCACCCGATGGTGCAAGCAAGTTCAAAGACAGAAGTATCTATAGAACAAATCTGATGACGTTGATAACCCCGATGACGCAGCTTCGGTCCCTTACTCGGACAATATCTACGATCCCCTAATCCGATGCTGTAGCTTCCAAGCAAGATAGATTTCCAAGCTAAAAGAACGGTGGAGTACGACTAAAAGAAGTTGCAGTTCAAGTAATCTTCGAAAGTTACTGTCATGCCATGCTGTTCAATCCCCATATTGGAAAGCACAAGATATCCTAGAATCTAAAGTTCAGTTTTTGGAGTCATTCAAAGTCTTCATATGGCGATTATAAAGCGCATGCAGCTTAGCTCAGCTCCGATTTCCCAGCTAGCTTCCGTCCGACCCAATGTTGCAGTACAGCCGCTATGCAAATTCTGGGAACGATGATACAAAATCCGAAGAACAAATCCAATGATGGTGGTGCAAAATTTTGTTACTAACGATCAAAACCGGTGCAACACCAGACGAAGATCCATGGTCCGACGACAATGATCTGTGTAAACGAAGAGCTAGAGTCTTGTTACAATATCCAAAGTTCATCGACGCAAAGCTGAAGATCACCAAGCTATGATAGTGAAGAACCACTCAAGAGAAGTCACAATTCCAACTCAAAATCAACTTCTTTTTTCTCCATTCTTAGGCACGTAGATGATACGGCTGGATTAAGTATCTTCCAGAGCAACAAGACACCAAGCTAAATGTTGCAATTCAAGATAAAAACGACCTGAAGCCGCTGCCTAGTGTTGTTTCTGAGATGTAAGAATAATCAAATGCGGACACAGTCTTCACAAAGGATGAAAGAAGCAATGTTGTGTATATACAGTAAAAGCTACGGAGGAAGTCAGTTCATGAAGATGAACTGGTGACCAGGAAAGCACCACGCCCACGAAAACAACCCGAAGCACAATCCGCCTCGTGTAGTACGAATCCGATAATGACGATGGTGGCTCAAATCCGATGGCTACAATCCTCCATTCCGATAATGCAAGGTTGCTGTAGATCCAGCTGCTCAATAATGACACAATCTTCACAAAGTTCAGAAGGACGTGCAGATTACAAAAAGTTCTGAATAACCAGACACATGTCTTCCGGCGGCCATAGATACTCACCTAGACGAAGGGAGCATCTGTCTGGGTGTAAAGCAACACCAACAGCACCCTAAAGGACGAAGCTTCAAAACACGAAGCTTCAAAACACGAAGCTAAGGACGAAGCTTCAAAACACGAAGCTTCAAAACACGTCATCATAATTAACGAAGCTTCAAAACACGAAGCTTCAAAACAAGAAGCTAAGGACGAAGCTTCAAAACACGAAGCTAAACACGAAGTTTCAAAACACGTCATCATAATTAACGAAGCTTCAAAACATGAAGCTTCAAAACACGAAGCTAAGGACGAAGCTTCAAAACGCGAAGCTTCAAAACACGAAGCTAAGGACGAAGCTTCAAAACACGAAGCAAAGGACGAAGCTTCAAAACTCGAAGCTTCAAAACACGAAGCTAAGGACGAAGCTTCAAAATACGAAGCTGATGACAAAACCTTCAAATTACGAAGCTAATGACGAAAGCTTTGTATCCGTACGATGGACTTGCCTTACATTAAGCATCAATGCTTAGTATGATATGAGAGCTGATGCTTCATTCTTTATAAGAATGATTCTTATACTTCCGTTCATACGCAAAGTACGGCAGTCATGACAAAGTATATATATACTTTTTCGTAGTATATATACTTCCTCAGACTGTCGTAGTTTACATGATTTGAGAATTTTGTGGGAGAACCTTAGCAAGATAAAGCTCCAGCCCTCAGCTCGTAGTACATATTTTTACGAAACTCCAAAGCTTAGTTTGTGGTAGCAACTCAAACCATCAGAACAACTCTTCATGAAGGCGTACCAAGGACCTAAGAAGTACTAAAAAGTACTTCTCCAAGGACCGATATCCATTATCTCTTCTTACGGGAAAGTGTCCCCCCTACTTCCAGTTACCTCTTATACGGATGGACTTGCTCGGACCATAGTTCATACTAAAGGTCAAGGAACGATGCTACACAAAGACTCCAAGTATCCTTTGATACTTTGCTCAGCTTGCCAAGACGTTGCTACCCTGAACAAGCTGAGAAGAACATGCTGCCACGGTATACAAGCTAATGCTAACTTCATCAAAAGAGTTACACAAATCATCTTTAGTAACGCGGGTGGCGAGTACACCTGTGAACCCGCAGCTACCCAACGTAAAAAGTACTTTCGATCCGAAGATGATGACGAAAGTAACAACGACCATGGTCCAATGTACCAAGACGATGGCTCAGAAGTCGATGACTTCTGAAAGTCGGTGACTTTTGAAAGTTCCCTAGATCGACTGAAGAGCTTATGCAGACGCCTAAGCTCTACAGTTCAGAAAGGACTGCACCTGCTCTTCAGAAAAATGTGTGATCAACCCCGGGAGACCTCACATGCCCAAAGATCATATGTAGGAGAAGACGAAGTAACCACTGATGCAGTGTAAACTCCCAAGTTCTTTTCGGGTTTTATCTGTGTAGGTACTTGATTTATAAGATGTAAACTCATCACACCCAAGCCGAAGCAAGGATGAAAAGGCACAAAAAGGACGAGAAAAGTTCATCAACGCCATCAATAGTGTGTGAGTTTGTTCAATTTGCAGCAGTTAGCAAAGTAGCTAGCATCTTCTCAACTAGGGGACGCAGCTGAAGGCGCACCACCACTAACCGTTACAAGGCTCAATTCCGGAATAATTAAAGGGTGCAATTCAAGCCCAACGATGCCAAATTTGTATATAGAAATACATATCCACATACCCCAGCGGGGCGAAGACAACTATTGTCCCAATCAAAAGGGGTACACATATAGCATAAGCCTTGCAACCATTGACAGCAGCGGGGCGATTACTTTTGCTTTCACAAGCTTCGGCAACTAGCTTCCAAAACCAAAACGGGGCATACATCACACCCAACAAAAGAGTTTGCAAATATTTAGACTCCTTGCATCTTGTTTATATTAGCATACATTGTTATATGCATTTGATACATTTCAATTCTGAATAATGCATACATTCCCATAAATTGGATACGTTTTTGGATACTAATGCATATAATGGAGAACCGGGACAAGCACCACCGGTCTCATATCTTCATACTAGGTAAAGCGTTCACACGCAATCTCTCCGGACTCCCCCATAAGCGTCTATGAGTGTACGACCAGGGGGAAGGCTTCCATAAGAAAGAGATGCCCAACGTGACATGCCTTTGGCAGCTCAGCGGAACGGGTGTTTGCAAAACATTCAGTTTTACACCACGTCTCCGGGAGATTTTCAACCCCCACCGTTCGGTAATCTCCTGTCCCGAGATTGGCCAACGGGGTGACAGGTTCAAACACTCATCTTACCTCTGCGACAATGGATTTACGATTCCCCACAATGCAGGGGAAAGATCAAACCATACAAATACTTAATAAATTTGTTACTGCTCATAAGATGAATTTACCTTATTTATTATAATACAAAAAACTCATACGAAATGTCGTCCACTAACATTTTTGTGCCAGATAAATTTGAGTAATCCTACGAGGCCATGTGACCCCAAATAATACGGTGCTGTGAAGTAAAAGTTGTCGACGCTACGATGTATAGGTTGTTGCTGCTCAACCGGCCTTACAGAGCGTTTTCAACTTGAAGCATGCAACGGACAAGCACCAAGCCGGGTATTGAAAATGTCAATGCCAAATACCAACAAAGAACAAGCCACGAAGAGTGCTTGTACCAGTACGATAAGAATGCAGAACCTTTCGACAAGGAGCGGCCGAAGGAAACAACAACCAAAGCATGAACGATTATGGTGAGAGGAATTTTTCTTAAGGATCGCTTATCATCGACCCTCAAGAAAAGGGGCAAATTGTAGATACCAAATCATGCATGGGGGATTTTTAGGGTGGAAGAAAGAGGGAGGAGTAAGAAACCCAATACCTCTGAAGAGAGGAATAATAGCTGGGTAGTATTACTACCTTCGTTCTATCTTCTATCTTCGGTTTACCTTCGGAACCTTTGTTTTACCTTCGGAACCTTCGTTATACCTTCGTTTTACCTTCGTTATATCTTCGTTTTACCTTCGTAATACCTTTGTTACCTTCGTTTTACCTTCTTTATACCTTCGTTACATCTTCGTTATACCTTCGTTATTGAAACTTTCACTGAACTTCATCATCATTAATGGGGTTCATCACCCTTGTAACAGATAAAAATCATAATAAAACTTTATTTTACCCTCCCGTGGATGTAGACACTCCGATGTCGAACCACGTAAATTATTGTTGTGAAACTTTTGTTATTTATTTGTTTAAATTCATCTTCTACTTGTTGTTTTATGGTTTAAAACAAGATCCAATGATCTTGTTCGTTTGGTTGTTGCTACTAGAATAATGGCAGTAACAAAATCCATGGCAGCAATATCAATTCCTAATGGCAGCAAGTCTTCTTCTTTTCTACTTGGTAGTATTCGGCTTTCCGTGCTTGTAACCGGCCTGAAGTCTCTTGTGCGTAGTATAAGAATTCGATGGACCCTCGAGACTCATGGTAATTGACTTGGTTCAGCTGCAAAGGCAAGAACTTGCCTGAAACTGGTTGCAACAACATGAGTTTGGAATTTTAAGTCGCAGAAATAGGGGACCCAGTACTTTATCTGAGGAGGTATAGTGAACCCGATTAGAATAAAATGGTTGCCTTCTTTGGCTACCTCCAGTAATTTATAATGGATTTCAGCTGGTTTCTTCTTAACATCCAGTGACTTCTGGTAGTGGTTTTTCATGCAATGATAATTCCGCCTCTTTTTTGATAAATTGGACGATTTCTTGTTCTTTTCGGGAATAAGCTCCAAAATTCCCGTAAAATATAAAACAAAACTAATAATGCAATTTCGCAAGAAAACTAGCTAAGAAAGCATAACCAATCGATACTTAGAGAGGTTTTTTTTATGCACCTATCAATCAACTAGACAGTCAGACCCAATCTAGGTAAAAGTATCTCAAGGAGTTAATATCTCTCTCTTGTTTTGATTTACTCAAGCTAATGGAAATCAGCGAGTCCTAATCAAATACAAGGAATAACTCGGATGGTACCAAAGACCAATATCCGAGGATCAATCAATCACAATCAACAACCAAAGGTTGGATTACTCTAATTGATGATCTAACGCACAACCTGTATTATTTCAATTATAAAGATAAAACAATATAATGCGGAAACTGAAATAACATAGACACCAAAAAATTTTGTTAACGAGGAAACCGCAAATGCAGAAAAACCCTGGGACCTAGTCCATATTGAACACACACTTTATTAAGCCGTTACAGACACTAGGCTACTCCAAGTTAACTTCGGACTGGACTATAGTTGAACCCCAATCAGTCTCCCACTGATCCAAGGTACAGTTGTACTCCCTACGCTTCTGATCCCAGCAGGATACTGCGCACTTGATTCCCTTAGCTGATCTCACCCACAACTAAGAGTTGCTACGACCCAAAGTCGAAGACTTGATGACAAACAAATCTGTCTCACACAGACAAGTCTATCGAAGGATTAATCTGTCTCCCACAGATAAACCTAAAAGTGTTCCGTCTTTTGATAGTAATCAAGGTGAACAGGAACCAATTGATAATCCGGTCTTATATTCCCGAAGAACAGCCTAGAGTTATCAATCACCTCACAACAATCTTAATCATTTGGTAGCGAAACAAGATGTTGCGGAATCACAAACGATGAGACGAAGATGTTTGTGATTACTTTTTATATCTTTCCTATCGGAGATATCAATCTCAAGCCAATCAATATGATTGTACTCGTACAATAGAAGATGTAAGATCAGAACACACAACTACGATAAAGTGGTATCGGTGTGGCTTCATAATCCCAATGAAGTCTTTAAGTCGTTAACCTGGTTTTAGAAGAAGAAAAACAAAGGTTAAAGGAGAACCGACTCTAGCACGCAAACTAGTATCACACGTAAGGTGTGGGGATTAGTTTTGCATTGATGCTAGATGTCCCCTTATATAGTCTTTCAAATCAGGATTTGCCATTAAGTTACCTTGGTAACAAAGCAATCAATATCCACTGTTAGATGAAAACTTGATTTAGATTCAAGCTAATATTTCTCAACCGCTAGATCGAAAACTTAGCTTGTTACACACAATTGAAATGCACGCTTCTAGGTTTGTTAACCGTACCCAAACGTATGCACTTGTTGGTTCAATAATAGTTAACCAAAAGGTTAGCCATATGAGCATTTCATATCAACCATGTTCTTCTTCACCATAACTAGTTCACATGACTCAAATTAACTAGTTAGAGAGTTGTTCAATTGTAACGAGTTCTTATGTAACTACACAAGACACAATTAAAGCAAAGATGATTTGATTCACTCGAATCGGTTCATAAACTTTTATAGCCACAGTTTGCAAACTGCATTCCTTAATATTTTTAAGTTTAAGTTCAGAAATCATCTTCAGATATATAACCTTCTTAAGATCGCAGACTTAGTTCACGGACTTAAGTTACCGGGCAGAGTTTACAAACTCCAGCAAAAATTCTCGAGATGAGAACTTCGTCGGTTCGCGGACTGGGTTCGCAGACTGAGTCCGTGGACTTATCTTCACACACTAGTTTGTCAACTCCATCAGAAATTATCGGGTTTGAGAACTTCGGCAGTTCGCGGACTGAGTTCGCGGACTTGGATCACGCCATTCTTCCGGTTCTCTTGATCAACAAAGTTCGCAAACTTTGGTTCAAGGAATAGGACTTATACATAAATGTGTTTCCACAACAATGTTTATGTCCACCATTGGTTATGTAATCTAAACTCTTATTCCAATCATTGAAACATTCTTCGTCAAAGCAATTTTCAAAGTGATTGAAACATATCATGACTTTCGTCATTAGGTAAGGATAAACTTGGTCTAAGCGAAAAGCTTACCAACACATATTTCGAGATATAGATAGGCGAGGTATACTCGACTCGAAATACCAACTGTGTATAATCAAAGTCTGTATATAACATACGACTTTTTGTCTCAAGAAGTAGGAGATAGAATAGATATACTTTTGAGTGATAGATAAGTTCAAGTCTTCACATACCACCGGTTCCTTGAGTAGTTCTTCTTCTTGTATGATGAATCTCCATGAAGTCCTTGAGCTCAACTACACTTTCTATCCTAGTCCGAGACTTAGCTATAGTAGACTAGAAATCAAGACTTATAGTTTTGATCACTAACATTGACAACCATGCTTGAGATAACAATGCATGCGAGTTCGACCGAGCAATGCTCTAACAGAGGTAACGATTTTATTTGTTAGTTAATCGTTTTTTCTGTTTAAGAAAAGCCTTTTTATATTGAATATATTTTTTTTTTGCCTAAGAAAATGTTGATACAATTGATTGTACAATTATTATGTATAGATTGTTTATTTGAGTCAATTGTTTCCGGTTAAGAAAAACGGTGTCAACTTATTTGGCTTATGGTTTGGTATCTTCTTTATTGTTGGGTATCAAGTGTTTTTGCTTAACGAAATTCGGGGCAATGGCGGTGTTGTAATGTATATATTTGTTTGAATTGCTTCTGATTAAGAAAAATAATTGCAAGTCAATTTATTTTGGTTTGTATCTATTGTTTTTGGCTTAACAAAATTACGAGGTCATTTGTTTAGTCCATTTGATTTCGGATAAGAGAAACTAAGTTAATTCTGATCTTAGTTAGACTTACCAATTGGAGGATTCGGTAATTCAAGTCTAATCGAATGCCTTGACAAGAAAAGCTAGTTAACTAACCTAGTGTTTTTCTTGTCTAAAGGGAAAGGTCTAAGTTATTGTATGAATAATTAGATCCTGATGAGAAAAATAAAGTTAATTCTGATCTTTATTTTGGTCTTATCGAAACAAGCGATTGTACATACGCAACCGGTTCGACAATATAATTAAGTTTCTTAGTCGATTTGTTGGACTATAGGGAAAATTTCTTCCGGCAATTGTTTCCTTGATAACATATTGAAACTAATTGTAGTTTCGGTTTTAATATTGGTTATCTAAAATGGTATGTGAAACCTTCGTGCTTACTCTTATAGGTTGTACAAGTCTTATAGATTTGCAAGATCCTTTCGGTTTGTCCTTTATTTGCTGAATCTTTGTCATTTTGTGACAAAAAGGGGGAGAAATATACGAAGTAAACAAGTGATTTTTAATCACTAGGAAAGGACAATTTTGCTTAAACGTTATATTTAAAGAAATAGTAATGCATTGACTAAGGGGGAGAGACGTATCATATTGTTGTGTAGTATTTCATACTACAAAAAGGGAATAACAAAGATGTTCGTATTGAATATTTACCTAGATTTCCTTTAGGGGGAGTAAAATATTTAGTTATTCAAATGTCAATAACGACATTTATTTTATTGAATATATGCAGGTTATTGTGTTGTTGAAACTTGGAATCAAGCGTATGAAGAATGAGTTATTTAGTAATTTGTTTAGCTCCATATGTAATAAGAGTTTTGTTATTAAAATTGACAAATGGGGGGATTGTTAGAGCATAGCTCGGTTGAACTCACCAAGCGTTGGTATGTCAAGGTTGGTTGTCATATTTTGAGTATCAAAACTCATCTAGAGTCGCTTGATTAAATACTAGAGTCAACTTTGTTTAGGTTAGACTAGAAAGTCTAGGAATGTTGAGACATATAAGTATTACTCCGAAGACCTGAAAAATGAGAAGAAGTAACGACTACAACGACGACATCATCCTTTCACTTGAGGTTAGTAATATTGACTTGAACTTGTTTCAATTCTTAACGTATCTTTCAAGTCGTGCTATATTGAAAACATAACATGCAAAGCTAAATATATTGTATATAATACTCTAGTGATGAGATATGATCATAATAGTATGGTCATAATATTAAGGAATCACATTACGAAGTATAACGCTTATCTTTTGAATTTCGTAGATATGACATCGACATAATCTTATATACAGTTTTAGGATTATGTGTATGGGTTTATGGTGAAGATTTCATCCTAGGAAACAATGTTTTACATTTTTTAAAGGAAGTATATTCGTAAACTTGTCTCATGAATTGAAAGGGAAATCAATAGGTATATTGGTATGACTATTCATTGCATATTCTTTGGATGACCAATATGTGTGAGTTGGTAAATCCGATCTTAACCCAGGTTATGTATCTTGGTATACCTTGTTAGAGCACTGCTCGGTCGAATTCGCAAGCGTTTCTATCTCAAGCTTGTTTGTAAAAATCGATTTTGCTTCAATTGTGTCTTGTATACTTCAGTGAGAATGTAAACAATTTAAAAACTCTAACTAGTTTCATTTGAGTCATTTCAACTAGTTGTGATAGATATGAACAAGGTTGATATGAAAGTGTTCATATGGATAACTTCGGTTAACTGTTGTTGAGCCAACCAAGTGTACACGTTTAGGTACGATTACCCATATCTAAATGAAGACACATTTTATTTGTGTATAACAAGCTAAGTTCAATCTAACGGTTGAAAGATATTTGCTTGAATCTAATCAGGTTTTCATCTAACGATGAATATTGACTACTTTGTTACCAAGGTAGCATTGATTGCAAACCCTGATTTGAAGACTACATAAGGGAGAACTCTAGCAACTGGGAAACTGAATCCCCACACCTCCTGTGTGATACTAGTTGCGACTAGAGTCGATTCTCCTTTAACCTAGGTTTTTCTAAAACCATTATAGGTTAACGACTTAAAGACTTCATTGGGATTCTGAAGCCAGACCCAACTATTTTTCTGTAGTTGCGTGTTCAGATCTTACTTTGTTCTATCGTATTGAGTACTATATTCTCTAAGATTTGCTCGAGATTTAATCTCCGATAGGTAAGATAAAAAGTAGTCACAAACATCTTCATCTCATCGTTTGTGATTCTACAATATCTTGTTCCGCTACTATACAGTTAAGATCATTGTGAGGTGATTGATATTACTAGGCTGTTCTTCGGGAATATAAGTCTGGTGTATCAATTGGTTCCTGTTCATCTTGATTTATCAAAAGACGGGAAAAAAAAACTCGTAGGTATTTCTGCGGGAGACAGATTTATCTATTCAATAGACTTTCTGTGTGAGACATTTGTTTATCAAGTCTTCGACTTTGGGTCGTAGCAACTCTTAATTGTGGGTGAGATCAGCTAAGGTAATCAAGTGCGTAGAGTCCCGTTGGGATTCAGAGGCGTAAGGAACGCGACTGTACCTTAATCAGTGTGAGATTGGTTAGAGCTCAACTATATTCCAGTATGAAGTAGGATAGAGTCTGTAGCATCTTAATACAGTGTGGTGTTCAAATCTATACTAGGTCCCGGGGTTTTTCTGCATTTGCGGTTTCCTCGTTAACAAAATTTCTGGTGTCTGTGTTATTTCTTTTCTGCATTATATTTTCTATATAATTGAAATATCACAGGTTGTGCGTAGTTCAATCAATTGGTGAATCCAACATTTGGTTGTTTATTGAAATTGATTGTCGCTTGGATATTGGTCTTTGGTACCATCCAAGTTATTTCTCATATTAATCCGGCTCACATATTTCTATCTGTTCGGTTACAGATTGATTTGAGAAATTGAGATATAACTCTTGGATGTATTTTCTTTGATTGAGTATGACTGTCTAGTTGATTCTCTTGTAAATATATTTAAAAAAGCGGGGGTCTAACAACCACACCCAATATTTCGTTTGGCAATATAAATAGATAAACTCCAATATGCTTTCAAGAGAATCAACTAGACAGTTAGACTCAATCTAGAGAAAAGTATATCAAGAGTTTTATATCTCTATCTCTCAATTGAATATGCAATCAGCAAATAGGAATTTGCGAGCCCGATTGAATATAAGAAAAATAACTTGAACGGTACCAAAGACCAATGTTCAAGGATCAATCAATTTCAATCAACAACCAAAGGTTGGATTTACCAATTGATCGATTCAATGCACAACCTGTGATATTTCAACTATATAACAAAATATAATGCGAAAAAGAAATAACACATACACCATAATTTTGTTAACGAGGAAAACCGTAAATGCAGAAAACCCTCGGGACCTAGTCCAGATTTGAACACCACACTGTATTAAGCCGCTACAGACACTATCCTACTACCAATGAACTTCAGGATGTGGTTTAGTTGAACCCTAATCAATCTCACACTGATTCAAAGTACAATTGCGCTCTTTACGTCTCTGATCCCAGCAGAATACTACGCACGTGATTCCCTTAGCTGATCTCACCCACAACCAAGAGTTGATACGACCCAAAGTCGAAGACTTGATAAACAAATATGTCTCACACAGAAAAGTCTATAGGAATAGATAAATCTGTCTCCCACAGAAATACCTACGAGTTTTGTTCCGTCTTTTGATAAATCAAGGTGAACAGGAACCAATTGATATACCTGACTTATATTCCCGAAGAACAGCCTAGAAATAACAATCACCACACAATAATCTTAATCGTATGAACAAGATATTGTGGAATCACAAACGATGAGACGAAGATGTTTGTGACTACTTTTTATCTTGCCTATCGGAGATTCAATCTCGAGCCAATCTTAGAGAAGATAATACTCAAACACGATAGAAACAGAAAGATCAGATCACGCAACTACAAAGAAAATAGTTGGGTCTGGCTTCACAATCCCAATGAAGTCTTTAATTCGTTAACCTACAGGTTTTCATGAAAAACCTAAGGTTAAAGGAGAATCGACTCTAGCTTATGCAACTAGTAACACACAGGAGGTGTGGGGATTAGGTTTCCCAATTGCTAGAGTTCTCCTTTATATAGTTTTCAAATCAGGGTTTGCAATCGAAGTTACCTTGGTAAATTCAATATCCACCGTTTAATGAAATCCTGATTAGATTCAAGCTAATATCTCAACCGTTAGATCGAAGTTAGCTTGTTATACACAAATGAAATGTACCCTCATTTAGGTTTAGTAACCGTACCTTAACATGTACACCATGTTGGCTCAATCGTAGTTAACCGAGGTTAGCTATATGAACACTCTCATATGAACCTTATTCATCTTAACAATAACTAGTTCAAATTACTCAAATAAAACTAGTTAAAGAGTTGTTCAATTGCTATATTCTCATAGAAGTATACATGAACACAACTGAAGCAAAATCGGTTTGATTCACTCGAATCAATTCATGAACATTAGTCACGGTTTGCAAAGAATGCATTCCTTAATATATAAATGTATTAGTTCATGAGCCAACCGATTTTAAAACTTTAACCACTCAAGTATGCATACGGGTACGCATACTTAAGCAGTCGGTCTGAGTTTGTGTTCGCCAGTATGCAAACGGGTAAGCATACTTAGTACACTTCCAAAACCCAGCAGAAATTCTCGGACCTATACCTTACGCAAGTATGCGTATCGTTATGTGTACTTGGTACACGTAATTTCACAACTTCAAGTACGCATACGGGTATGCATACTTTAGTTCCGGTCATGGATCACATACATGCAAGAATGTATACTATATTTATAATCCAATGATGGATAAGTATTCTAAACTCTTATTTCAATCATTGAAACTTTCTTAGAGGATGACAATAGTCGTTTTCACACACTATTAGCATCAAAGCAATTTCAAGTTATTGAAATAATTATAACGAAACATTCCAAGTCTACATCAAATGATTGTATCCAACAAACCATGTAAGACGTTACTCGGAGATTTTCACATGGTCAGGATGAACTTGCTCGAAGCAAAAGCTTACCAACACATATTCCGAGAAATATGTAAGCGAGTTAAACTCAACTCGAAATCTCAAATGTGTATAACAGAAAACTGTATAGTAACACGACTTTTGTCTCACTATAGGAGATAAAGTAGAAATAGATTTTCCAAGTGATAGATGAGTTTCAGTCTCCATATACCTTTTGTTGATGAAGTTCCACAAGCTCTCCTTAGTAGCTCTTCGTCTTCAATTGATGAACGCCGTGAAGTCTAATGCTCAAATACAAAATCTATCCTAGTCCGAGACATCTATAAGTAGACTAGAAATCAAGACTTATAGTTTTGATCACTAACATTGACAAACAATCTTGAGATAGAAACGCTTGCGAGTTCGACCGAGCAGTGCTATAACAATATTGGAGTTAGTCCATACAGATTGCCTAAACGAAATATTGGGTGTGGTTGTTAGACCCCTGCTTTTTCATAACCGATCACAATACCTAGACTTATGAATTGGTGTGACTAATCATAAGAGGTTGTGTGACCGATCCTTGTAACCGGTATGACCGATCCTAGTGACTGGTGTGACCGATCACAAGTAGGTACCAAGTTTAGGTAGAACCGATCCATATGATTGGTATAACCGATCTGAACCCATGTATGTGACTTGGTAGGACCGACCACAACTAACCATTGTGACTTGGTGTGAGCGATCACATAGTAGTATTGGAATTTTGGTAGAACCATTCTAAACTTGTTTGAAAGTGTGGTAGAACCGATTCCAAGATACAAATCCGTTTTTTCATGAATTACATATTTTCTTCTTGAACTTGTGTAGTTTCAGAATTAAGATTTGTTGTGTGAAGATGTCAACATACTTTGAACATGAGCATTAACTCTTATCACTTATTGTTCAAAGATATTCCTTGGTACTCAAGGTGTACTGAAATAAATTAAGAATCTTTTAACTAGGGTTTTTGGTTTTATATGCTTTAATTACCAGCAATTACTGCATAGCTCTAGAGAATAAAAATTAGTAATGTGCATTTACTAATTGGAGATTTCTATGAGAGATTTCGGAAAATATTGGACTACATTTATTGGAATTAGGAAAAATGAATTTGGGCATTCATTGCATATCTTAAAAATATTTTCGGTTTTGGAAATTCCTTGGCGTTCAAACAACCTTGGTCTATAAATACCTAAGTTTGCATTTCTATCAAACTATCCTAAAAGCCAGGCAAACTTCATTTCTTGTTTTTTCTGGTGGAGCCGTCTATTCGGAGAGAAACGTATCCTAAGTAGGTGAAATCTCATACGACCGCGCGTTTAAAGATTTTTGTGGGATCAAGAAGCTCTACGAATACCGTTGGTGGGAAACTAGATAATTGCATTGTTATTGTAGTTTTCGATTATTGATTTAATTGACTAATGGTGGTTGAAACTTTGATTGCACCTAGTTTGTTTATTATTGAGAACCTTCTCTTCTGATATAAGGCTCACTTAAACTAGATCAAAGTATTGATGGGATCTTTAGAACCGTTGTTAGATCTAAAGACATCTTGTGATAATCCATTGTTAACAGACTCTGTTTTATATGTGATTGATCACAAGAGGATTCAAGTGTTGTTGTGCAGGTATTTGAAGGCAATAGAAGATTTGAAGACGTAAAAGAATTCTTATTAGTTTTTGTATCTTGTGGATTTAGTGCACAAACCTTGATCGGCTGGCATCCAACTAGAATTGGTTTATCTTTGATAGACTTGATTGATTAGTTGCATGAGATTGGCATCACTTTATCGTTTCTCTTTGAGATCTATATTGATTGATTGAAAATCTATAGATTGATTATTTCGGTATTCAATATTTAGATCGATCTAACCAAACAAAGTAGTTTATTATATTAAACATAAGAGCCTTTGTCAACGACTCATTAATATCTTCTAGCAAGATTGATTAGAGTGGTTACCAGACAGATTCTTCCTTTGTTGTTTGGAATATGATCCAAAGGACTTGCTATTCACGTGCGTGACTCTAGAAATCGAAGGCGCAGAGATACTGAGAGAACTAAGTAGCTAGGGGTAGTTTGCTTGGTCTCAACTATACGAAGTTGATATTTGATTTTGTATAGCGGCTTAATTCTGAGAGTACTCAAAACTGGACTAGGTCCCGGGGTTTTTCTGCATTTGCAGTTTCCTCGTTAACAAAATATTGATGTGTCTGTTACTTTGTTTTCCGCATTATAATTGTTAATATAATTAAGTAAAATACCATTAACTCCGTAATACTTGATATTGATCCTATATAGTTTCGGTTATTTCCGAACCTATTATCAAGTACGCACTTTGTTGTCATATCGTCTCTATCTTGTATCCATAGTCAATCACACAAGTGATCTTGTTGTTGTATTGTCTCGATCTCGTATCCATAGACGATCATATGAAGTGTGAACCGAATTGTTGTATTGTCTCGACTCTGTCCATAGACGATCATATCGGTAGAGGACTTATAGGTTGATAAATAAAAGAATGTGGTGTATCTGGGTACCCTCTTCTTTTCAATATCTAAGCTTTTTGGTTTTTATATCAAAAATTATAAGAAAACTCATATGTGAGTCATATATACTAGTATTGGTTGATTATCTATAGATTGTATATTCAGTGTACATATGAGTAGTTTCGTTTTGGTCTTTCTCTTGTGGAAGGTGATGGCTTCATATAACTTTTCTCTAGTAAAGGTTGTTTTTGTGTTATTCCATTATTTATTTTTTTGCAAGAAATAACATACATAAGGGGAGGGTTTTACTTTTGAACTTTCTCTTAATGATATGTCTTTATGGGGAATATGGTTGTGAAAATTGAGGAAACAATCATTTCTGATACTTTGTTTCATGATAAGCAACTAGATCGGTTTCAATTCTAGTATGGATTATCAAGTTAGGGAACGATCACTCTGGTTAATCGCTTTTCTTAAGAAAATTAAGTGAATGTGACACCCTAATTAATTAAACCTGCTTAACTAATAAGATTGCAACCTAAATGAAGTATTAAATATGATTTACCGATTTTAAGAATCACAATTACATAAATGGAACTAATATAAAACTCAAACTCTCTGACACTTTATAATGAGAATCTCTTAAAGTGTTAAGAATATAATAATGTGTGGTTTTTACAAATATACAAGAGTACATATTGTTGATGGTGGTTTTTAGTTTAGGGTTAAAATTGTAAAACCTCACATTTAATGTGCCGTCACACTGCAAAGAAACGGAGCCATGTAAAGTGATGAGTGTTCAACCTCTCCACTGGCGTATTTATTGAGCAACTCAATATGTTCACATGAAATTTATCCAGACTGGTGCATGTAGCAACAATCCCAGACTAAGCAATTGATCCGCTATGGATTAGTATGTGCAAAGTCCTACCCAAAATCAGAAAGCAAAGAATAAAGGAGCCGCGGAGTAGGAGCAACAATGAGAGGAAGCATGGCCATGCCATAGGCCAGGCACCACTTGGCCACGCCCCATGCTACCCAACCGGCCCTTACTCCTTTGTCGACCAATTAGGTCGCTTTAAACCTGCCACACTCCCATGAGTTGTGGCTGGGCCCATACTTGTCGGCCCTATTCCCCATTGACCAATCAGGTCGCATTAAAATTGCCACGCGCACCAAAAGGTAGCCACGCCCACGCTTGGCCGTCCCCCTACTTTCATTGACCAATCAGGTTACTTTAAACCTGCCACATCCTTAAAAGAGGTGGAAATTGCGTCAAGAGGTCGCCATACTAAGTTGGCTTCCCAAAACCGTGCCAACATGCTAACGGCATGCCAAACATGCCAAAAAAAGCAAGCCAGGCGCACATGCCAAACGGCATGCCGAACATGCCAAAGCAAGCATGCCAGGCACATGCCAAACGTGCCACTTACCGCGACAGCATGCTAAAACTTGCCAACCCACTCTCCGTGCATGACCAACTTCACAACAGACTTCAGTTTGGCCAGCCTAAAATCTAGGCGCGGCCATGCTCTAGTGGCGGTGGATGAAACCCTAATTTTTAATCGTGGCACAAAACTATGCCACCTCGGGCCCGCGACATTCCACAAGACGTACGGGCTTAGGAAACCCTAAAAAAGGCGCCACATCTGAAAAACGGGGGTCTAACAACACCACCCAATATTTCTCTTAGCAATCTGTATGGACTAACTCCGAAATACTTTGCTAGAGAATCAACTAGACAGTCAGACTCAATCTAGATAAAAGTATTTCAAGGAGTTAATATCTCTCTCTTGATTTGATTTTTACTCAACCTAAAAACAATAGCGAGTCTTTATCAAATACAAGGAATACTTGTACGGTACCAAATACCAATGTCCAAGGATCAATCAATATCAATCAACAACCAAAGGTTGGATTTCCAATTGATGATCACGAATGCACTACCGGTATTATTTCAATTATATAAAATATAATGCGGAAAAGAAATAACACAGACACCAGAAATTTTGTTAACGAGAAAACCACAAATGCAGAAAAACTCCGAGACCTAGTCCAGATTGAATACACACTGTATTAAGTCGCTACAGACACTAGCCTACTCCAAGCTAACTTCGGATTGGACTATAGCTGAACCCCAATCAGTCTCCCACCGATCCAAGTTACAGTTGTACTCCTACGCCTCTGATCCCAGCAGGATACTGCGCACTTGATTCCCTTAGCTGATCTCACCCACAACCAAGAGTTGTTGTAACCCAAAATCACAGACTTGATAATAAACAGATCTGTCTCACACAGAAAAGTCTATAATAGGATAAATCTGTCTCCCAAAGATAAACCCTAGGTTTTGTCCCGTCTTTTGATATGAAATCAAGGTGAACATGAACCAATTGATAATCCGGTCTTATATTCTCGAAGTACAGCCTAGATTAATCAATCACCTCTTTACAATCCTTCCTGACTACACGGGCGGTTTTTTGAGGAATCACAAACAGTGAGACGAAGATGTTTGTGACTTCTTTATCTTGCCTATCGGAGAACTCTCACGATCTCAAGCCAATCAATCGATTGTACTTGTACGATAGAAGATGCAAGATCGGATCACACAACTACGATAAAGTAGTATCGGTCTGGCTTCACAATCCCAATGAAGTCTTTAAGTCGTTAACCTGATTTTAGAGAAGAAAATCAAAGGTTAATGGAGATCGACTCTAGCGGGCGCACTAGTAGCACACAGACGTGTGGGGATTAGTTTTGCACAATGCTAGATGTCTCCTTTATATAGCCTTCAAATCAGGGTTTTGCCTTAGTTACAAAGCAATCCTTATTCACCGTTAGATGAAAACCTGATTTAGATTCAAGCTAATATTTCTCAACCGTTAGATCGAAAACTTAGCTTGTCACACACACTTGGGTAGACGTTTACTGGGTTCGTGAAAACCATGCCCAAACGTGTACGTGTATGTTGGTTCAACATAGTAACCCAAAAGGTTAACCATATGAGCATTTCATATTAACCTTGTTCTTCTTCACCATAACTAGTTCAATTGACTCAAATGAACTAGTTAAAGAGTTGTTCAATTGCTATGAGATCTTATGTAACTACACAAGACACAATTGAAACAAAGATGATTCGATTCGATTGAATCGGCTCATGAATTATAGCCACGGTTTGCATAAAGCATTCCTTAGTAATTTAATGTTTCATGTTCAGAGCACATCTTTAGATCATAACCTCTTAAGTTCACAAACAAGTTCGCGGACTTAAGTTAATCGGTTGAGTTTTCCAAACTCAGCAGAAATTCTCGGAAAGAGAACTTCCGCCAGTTCGCGGACTGGTTCGCGGACTTAGCACACAAACGAGTTTTGGAAAATCCACAGCAGAACTCGGTCGAGAACTTCCGACAGTTCGCGGACTTGGCAAGCCAATTCCACAATCCTCCCGATTTCTCTTGATCAACAAAGTTCGAAAACTTCGGTTCAAGGAATACATGGTTATGTAATCTAAACTCTCATTTCAATCATTGAGACATTCTCAGAGGACGCTATGTAGCCGTTATTCACAGACCGATTCACGTCAGAGCAATTCTCAAAGTGATTGAAACTTTTCATGACTTTCGTCACTAGGTGAAGATAAACTTGATCAAAGCGAAACGCTTTACCAACACACGATTTCGAGATAAAAGATAAGCAATGAATGCTCAGCTCGAAATGTCAAATGTGTATGATCTAGTCTATATAGCATACGACTTTTGTCTCATAAGAAGTAGGAGATAGAAGAGATAGACTTTTGAGTGATAGATAAGTTCAAGTCTCCACATACCTTTTTGTTGATGAAGTTCCACGGTTCCTTGTATAGATCTTCGTCGTTGTATGATGAATCGCCATGAAGTCCTTGAGCTCAACTACACTTTTTATCCTCCTAGTCCGAGACTTAGCTATGTAGGCTAGAAATCAAGACTTATAGTTTTGATCACTAACATTGACAAACATGCTTGAGATAGCAACGCATGCGAGGTTGACCGAGCTATGCTCTAACAATCTCCCCCTTTGTCAATTTTAGTGACAAAACTATTAATACATATGGAATACAAAAAAGATAAACTTTAGTGGCTCCTATTCCATAGTCTAATCTTCAACGTTCCTTGAAATCTTCGTCCTTCCAAGTACTCCAATGATCCCAAAGGTTGTAAGTTTAGCACCATCGTTGTTGAAGATCCGTAGCTATAACAATGAGAGAAATCGAGATTCTCGATCATTATTATACAGTGTCATAGTTATATTATTAACATCAAAGTCCAATTGTATCACGACTTTAACAATAATACTACGGTGATATGTATCACTCCCCCTTAGTCAATACTCCATCTCGATCATGGAAACCACTCCCCCTTACACAATGATCCGAAAACCATATGTATTTGTAGTGTGAACTACAATATTTCTCCCCCTTTTTGTCAATAAAATTGGCAAAGGTACAAGAATGGGATCATAATGAAATTTCCACAAGAGACATTTCATGACCAAAAGAAAAATACATACCAACTTAATTTAGATGCAATCTAATAGCCGAAGCTAACAACATTCATCAAGGAGTTTTAAGATACAAGATAACCCCTATAAAATTCCACAGCCGCACTCCCCGCAAGATATTACCATTAAGCACAAGTTCAAAAGAACTCTCCCCCATTTGATGTCATTCCCGAGAGAACAACAAGAGCGACCTTAATTTCGAAAGAAAAGAAGGATTTTTTATTGGACACCAAAAACCATAGGAATGATTTTCTATATCCAAAGCTCAACCAAATTAACCAAAGTAAACCCATGATTAATTCAATTGGAATACGCAACTAAATCAAACCACAAAAGTGATCAATTTAATTGAAAGTGCTCAACATAAGTAAACTCACGGAGCTACGACTAAGTCAATCACACGGAGATGACTAACTTAACCGTTCAAATACTCAACATAAGGAAAACCTTACGGAATATATGACTACATTAACCAAAGAACATGATAGTGTAGCCTTTCATATACTCAACACAAGAACTTGTGGAATATATGAAAACTCAACTAGATTAATTACAAGAGAACCTATAATTAATCTAATTGGAATACAAACAACCAAACTAATCACCGAAGTAATCAATTTAATTATTTTGGGCTCAACATAAGAACTTATGGAACCCCGACTAAGTTCATCATAGAATATGACAACCTTAACCGTACATGTACTCAACATAAGAAAGAAACTTATGGAGTACTAACTAAATAACCAAACTAGTTGATTAATTTAGTTCTAATGCTCGACATATAGCATCTTATGGAACAACCAACAAAGCCAAGGTAAATCGACTTAGTTGTAAGGTGCTCAACATAAGACACAATGGAGCCTTCACGGTAAAACATAATAAAATGGATCAATGAAGATCAATACCGTGGATAACATACAAGGATCTATTCTATTTTCCATCATAACGACATAATAGACTTTATCCTTGTTGAACAAAAGATTTTATCCTATTTTCCATCAAATACATGATTGCATAGGCATAACTTTTGTATATGTCAAAAGTCCATTCGTCCTTTCATCAATACGAATACCGATTCATGAACGACTTTACTTTTGACTGCAATATGGGACCTTCAAGTTCACGGACGTAAACAATACATATCCCATAAAAATATTGCAATATCACAAACCATTAAAATCTGCAATAAATCATCCTCCAAATATTTTTAGAATTTAATACCAATAAACCTAAAAAAACATAAGAAGATGAAAACAAAAATAGCTATGTGTAGTCACAATCATCGCTATTCAAAGCACTAGTTATTCTTCCAACTAATCCAAAAGAAGACATCCTAGGCGACAATGCCTTTGAGAAATTCAGCATCATTCCCAACTCCTTGTTGTCAACAGCCATTGGAACATACGGTTCACGAAGATAGGAGTTTATATCAACGAACTGTCTTGGCTGATTATGTCGTACCAAGGCTCTCTGAATTTCTAAGGACTTTGACACAAAAGCCTTTATTTCACGAATCTCCTTTCTTACTTCCTTCAACTCATCAAGAACATCGGAAAACTTCTGAGAGTTAGAAGGCACAACCCTGGGATTTCTTGTATTCCTTCTTTTTCTTTTCAGGGACTTAGAAACAGGAGATTTTTCTTTTTCCTTGATTGAAGATTTAACAATCATGTTGACATCCTTTCCATCTGACATGGTGCTTTGAGAACAGTTATAAAAACTGGATTTGTGTGATTGAATCACTTAACTCAACAAGCAATCTTATATAGGATGTCAAAAAGGAAAAAGGAATGTAGGGTTCGAAACCTATTGACAGGTTCGTATACGCCCAACTCTAAAACCCTATAAAGAGTAGAATTGTCGATAATAACCCTTTATTTTATTTGATAGACAGAAAATAACAAATCTAAGAAAAGAAGGAAAAACTTTACTGAAGCCTGAATCAGCACTCAATCTTGTCTCTTTTCGATCAGGCACATGAGACAAGATTTTCCCAACAACACAATCAAGTTGTGTTGCGATGAACAACGATTTGTCCATCTTTTTCCTCAAGGGAGGAATCTTCAGACTTCTGTCTATCAAAACGATTCGACCATACTTTCTTTTCAAATGGTCTTACTCTATCCCTGGAAACCAACTTCTTAGACGAAGATAAGATCCTACATACCTCGGCGGTCTTCTGAGCAAGTTTCAGCTTCCTTGCTAGATCTGCTCTTCGTTGAAGTTTGCTGGCGTGCCTTATTTGGTGCTTGTACTTGTAACACCTTGATAGTTCGTGTCCCTTCATCGAACAAAACGAGCACGTCAAACTTGGATAGTATTCAGGCATCTGAGATGTGCAAGCATCTAGACATACAGTAGATCCTGAAACATTACTGACAGGGTTTCCAGTTAGAGAATCTTCCAGCTTGATTGGGTTTCCTTCTTCTCCGAACCCATTGAGGTTGATATATGTATTGCTACAAGTATCAAAATCGATGTTTTCACCAAGGAGCCCTACACTTGATTTCCTATCTTCATCGGAATCATAGGTTTCAGACATTTCATCAAGTGTTACAGCTAGACCTTTGTTCCCAGTGTATTTTCTACGATTTGGGCATTCGTTAGCAAAATGGCCAAAACCCTTACACTTAAAGCACTGAGGCATGTCCTCGTCATCAGCCTCGTCAGCATCCCTGTTTTTAGGAGGTACGCGACCGTGAGGTTTGTCTGATGACCTAGGTTTGTCTCTTTAAAACCGTTTACTTCTCTTCAACAGAAGATCCCTAAACTGTCTTGTGATCAAGGAGACCGACTTGTCAAGGTCTTCATCTGAAAAATCATTCTCAGACTGATCATCCTCAGAGACATGAACACTTTTACCTTTGGAAAGTAATTTAGTGTTCTTTTGTGCTTTAAAAGCAACATCCTTACCGACTTTGGATGTATTCTCATGGTCAAAGATCTTTAGCTTCCCAACCAAGGTGTTTCTGGAAAGATTATTGAGGTTATTCCCCTCAACGATGGCATGCTTCTTAGACTCGTATCTAGATGGCAGCGATCTGAGAATTTTCATCACAACGTCCTTTTCAGGAATAGTCTTACCCAATGCAAAAGATGCATTAACAATTTCAGACACTTTGTGATTAAACTCATCAAATGTTTCTTCATCTGCCATACGAAAGTTCTCCCAATCGAAATTAAGGTTTTGAAGCCTAGCTTCCTTTTCACTGGAGTTTCCTTCAAATACGGTTTCTAAGATATCCCAAGCATCTTTAAACCTAGTGCAATTAGACACATGGTGTTGAAGACTTGGGGAAATGGCATGTATGATAGCATTTAACCCTTCACAATTCTGCTTTGCAACAAGAATCTCGGCAGCATTATATTCACCAATATTCTTGGGAACAGTTCTGTCTCCAGCTGCAACTATGGGCGCATCATAACCGTTCACCAGATATACCCATGATTGAAAATCACGCGATTGAAGAAAAGCTCGCATAGCAATTTTCCACCATAAGTAATTGGATCCATCGAAGACTGGTGGTACGTTAATAGAGATAGCACCTCTGCCCATAGATTCAGATCGCTACAAACACAGACTGATGAGGTCTTAACGTGTTTTCCTTCTCTGATACCAATTGAAAAAGCGGGGGTCTAACAACACCACCCAATATTTCGCTTAGCAATCTGTATGGACTAACTCCGAAATACTTTGCTAGAGAATCAACTAGACAGTCAGACTCAATCTAGATAAAAGTATCTCAAGGAGTTAATATCTCTCTCTTGATTTTATTTTTACTCAAGCTACAAATAATAGCTAGTCTTTATCAAATACAAGGACTACTTGGACAGTACCAAAGACCAATGTCCAAGGATCAATCAATATCAATCAACAACCAAAGGTTGGATTTCCAATTGATGATCACGAACGCACTACCTGTATTATTTCAATTATATAAAATATAATGTGGAAAAGCAATAACACAGACACCAGAAATTTTGTTAACGAGGAAACCGCAAATGCAGAAAAACCCCGGGACCTAGTTCAGATTGAATACATATTGTATTAAGCCGCTACAGACACTAGCCTACTCCAAGCTAACTTCGGACTGGACTATAGTTGAACCCCAATCAGTCTCCCACCGATCCAAGGTACAGTTGTAGTCCTACGCCTCTGATCCCAGCAGGATACTGCACACTTGATTCCCTTAGCTGATCTCACCCACAACCAAGAGTTGTTGTAACCCAAAATCACAGACTTGATAATAAACAGATCTGTCTCACACATAAAAGTCTATAAGAGGATAAATCTGTCTTCCACAGATAAACCCTAGGTTTTGTTCCGTCTTTTGATATAAAATCAAGGTGAACAGGAACCAATTGATAATCCGGTCTTATATTCCCGAAGAACAGCCTAGATTAATCAATCACCTCTCTACAATCCTTCCTGACTACACAGGCGGTTTGTCGAGGAATCACAAACAGTGAGACGAAGATGTTGGTGACTTCTTTATATTCCCTATCGGAGAACTCTCACGATCTCAAGACAATCAATCGATTGTACTCGTACGATAGAAGATGCAAGATCAGATCACACAACTACGATAAAGTAGTATCGATATGGCTTCACAATCCTAATGAAGTCTTTAAGTCGTTAACCTGATTTTAGAGAAGAAAATCAAAGGTTAATGGAGATCGACTCTAGCGGGCGCACTAGTGGCACACAGACGTGTGGGGATTAGTTTTGCACAATGCTAGATGTCTCTTTTATATAGCCTTCAAATCAGGGTTTTGCCTTAGTTACAAAGAAATCCTTATTCACCGTTAGATGAAAACCTGATTTAGATTCAAGCTAATATTTCTCAACTGTTAGATCGAAAACTTAGCTTGTCACACACACGTGGGTAGACGTTTACTGGTGTGGATGGGGAAAACGATTTGCTGGTTTTTAAGGAATTGAGGAGACGACCGTACGATGGAGACTCCTCGAACCGAGCGAAATGTTAAACCTCACACAGATGCACCGCTGCAAAGGGGGTGCTTTAGATTCTAGAGATCAATCTGTAGTACTCCAGCCTAAATCAAGACAATGACCGTTCCAGAGTAAATTCGGTCACAAAAGAGGATGGGTTGATCTGTAGGAGGAAAGCTGGGAAATGTGTGGAATCAATGGTAATCAAAGATTGTGGGTGTGTGAATTCCGAATATGATAAGCTCTGAATGATTGAAATTGCTCAATTGAGAGTAGTTGCTCAATTGATGAGTTGATGATCTCGTGTTGTCGATGAGACGTGAGATTGATGATACTGTTGATGCTGATTCAATCATGATTCAGAGACTTATTTATATTTCTGAAATTTTAGACACCATGATTCCATGAAGTGTGACAGTTGATGGAATCAAGGAGTGGGGAAGTGGATATCGTGTTTGAAACCAGTTGCTCAAGGTGTGGAGACTTGGTCGATTTTCCACCCACTACCTCGTGAATTCCTTCAACTGATTGCACGACTTGCTCACATTTCATTGTGTGTTTGAACACACGTGCTGTAGACCGCCAGACCAAAACCCTAAGTGATATCCCCCCAAGTGACACGATTGACGTCTCGTGGTTTGTTAGTCAATTGATGACTTCGTGGTTTGATGGGACGATGAGTCCATGTAGTCGTTGAGTTTAACATGATATTCTAAAACTCGTGAATTGAACATGTCATGAGACAGAGGTATAGTTCTTACGATGAAGTGAGCAAGTATTGCTCATTCGGTGGATCGTTGAATATTGATTGTTGAACCAATATTCCTTGGTTTGAACAAATATTTATCATATGAGCAATGTTGAATATTTGATCGTCTGAGCATGTGTTGCTCGTCTGATGGATTATTGTAAGCGTACCAAAAATATTAATTAGAATACTGGTCGTTGAACCGAGCATAATTAATAAAATTAATGACCATGAGGTCGTCGTAAAATTATTAAGGTTAGAATCTGGAATGATGATCCTTGGATTCAGAAACCCTAATTTGATCAATTGATGATCAATTCATGGTTCGTCAGAATTTCAACCATGGGACGAAGGAGGGAGCGACTACATAGGACCGTGGATCAACCATGTAGTGTCCATATGCTCACGTGAGCAAATACAAAGAACTCCTGAAGAGTTGACGATTTGTTGGTGAAAGAATGATTAAATGTTGGTTTAATCATTTATTCGAAAATGCTCGTCTGAGCCTTAGGTGAGAAAACCTAATTAATTATGACGGAGTGAGGGACCGACCATGGGGTCATGAAACCGGCCCTGGGTAGTCACGTGACCTCCTGATGATCACTTCATGAAAATCCAAAGTGTTTGGAAGAGTCTTGGACCTAATACGTGCAATTGTGCAAATTAGGTCAAAACTGTGAAACTTGATGGGACCGGATTCTGTAAGCCAAAGAGCCAATCTTGGTCGGTCAAGATAGCGTGCTCGTGTCCCCAAGGCATCCGCGTCTCAGTCCTGAGAATTTTGATATTTTCTGGCATGCAATTGAGCATCCATTCGAGAAAATATGCCAAAATTAGGGTTTCGACGAAACTGAGGAAAACACCATGAGATGATGGAAAACAATTATAAAATAAGGAATAAGGAGGCGTGGGACCGCCGAGGCCAAGTCATGGTCGGCCGGTCGTGACCACGGTCTTGTGGTGCCATTTTCTTTAATTTTATAATATTTTTGATGATTTTATGAAGAATTCATGAATTTTAAGAAATTTGATGAATTTAGGGAGTTTCCATGAATTGAAAGAGTTTTCATGAGTTCAAGGAAGCAAAAAATATTAAAATAATAAAAACACGGGCGTGTGGGACCGTGGGGGCGTGGCCGGCCGGCTAGGGGCCCGGTCCCACGAGTTTTCATTATTTTTTATATTTTTTAAGTATTTTTCATGATTTGAGGGAATTTTTCCTAATTTGAGAGAAATACCATGAAATCAAGGAATTTGATGAATTCAAGGAAAACTAATAATAGAATAATAAAACAAAGGGGCGTGTGGGACCGGCTAGGACATGGCCGTCCGGCCAAGGCCCGGTCCCACAAGTTTTCATAATTTATTTTATTTTATTATTATTATTTGATGATTTGTGCAAAATACCATGAAATCAAGGAGTTTTTTCATGAAATTAGAGAAATAATAATAAAAATAATAAAATAATAAGGAACCGTGGGGTGTGGGGCCGGTTGGGACCAAGGCATGGCTGATTGGCCAATGGTCACGCCCCACACTCCTTTCCTTAATTTTATATTATTTTTTATGGATTTATGGAAGTACCATGAAACCGAGGAGTTTCCTCGAGACGAATGAGATTTGATAAAATGAGAGAATTTTCATCAAATCATGGAAAATAATAAAAATGCATTAAAAATATAAAACTGGCGTGGGATTGACCACGACATGGTCGGTCGGTCGTGTGTCTGTGCTCCCAGCACCCTGGTCAATATTTTTAATTATTTATTATTTTCTTCCCTATTTTGCATAGGTTCATCGTTTCGTTGTATTTTGAAATACTCGTTCTTGCGGTGACTGTTAGTGTATCGTCGTTGAATACACTTTCACCATTTGAATCGGGGCTTACTTAGAGGTAGCTCAGACGCCCGGTTGTTGATTATTTATTACTAATTGTGGAATTCAGTGGAGAATAATTCACAAAACTGAGTGTGGATGTTTATTATTAATTCATAGGATCGGCTGAGGATTCGACTACGAATTCAGAATAATAAAGTGAGCATTACCATTCCATGGGATCGTAGATTCGACCATAGAATCGGAGTAATTAAGATTTATCTATTACCATTTATGAGACCAGTTGTGGATTCGATCATGAAATCGGAGTAATGAGATAATACAGTTATTGCTATTCTATGAGATCAAGCCGTGGATTCGATCATAGAATCAGAACAATTGTTTATTGCCATTCCGTGGGACCAGTCGCAGATTCGACCATGGAATAGGAGTAATTGTTATTTCCATTCCATGGGACCAGTCGTGGATTCGACCATGGAATAGGAGCAATTGTTATTGCCATTCCATGGGACCAGTCGTGGATTCAACCATGGAATAGGAGCAATTGTAATTAGGAATAATTAACTTTGTGGCTCTATACTAGCAGAGCAAGTTGTCTAAGAGAATTAATTATCCCGATATGAGCTTGTCGGTAAGTCATATCCTTTATATAGTCAGGGTAAACTCGTTGTTTTTTCCTGAAGACGTTATCGCTCTATACTAGCAGAGCAAGCTGTCTAGGAGCCGTCCATATCGTGATACTATACAGAAATAATCACTGAAAGTGTTAAAGATTCATGAGATATGCCGTTGTCCAGACGTGAGACTACATATCTACATGTAATCTGAGAGAAAGTACTCTCCGTTGAGAATTCGATGAGAGACCCGTGTCTCAATACTCACGTCTGATTGCTAGATCAGAGCTTTGTATAATTATGAGTTTACGATTTTAGACCTTGTCGAAAATCCACCATCTACATTAAGTCCCCTGCTTACTGAGGAAAGCTGTGTTCCTCAGTCAGCATTAAATGGTGATTTTCCATCCATAAATAATATACCAGTAATTGAACTTAGTCGCAAGTTGAGACGTTACCGGATTTAGAGAGCATGAGAAAACCACGACTTGATGAAGGCTTCAATGTCATGATTGGAGCGTCGTTTGATGAGCATAAATTGGTGTTGAACCGCTGGTTTGGACGATGAGACCGTGGTCGGTTAGGATTCGCGGGCCAGGCCCAATAAGGAAATCCTTGTTTTATGAATAGATGCTCGTTCGTTTGTTAGTTTAAGGAACAAAAAAAATAAACCTGAGTCTAATGATATAAAATTCGTTTATGAGCTTTCACGAAAACCGGAATTTTATATTTTAAATATGTGAGATTTCACAAAGTGGAATAAACTCTCGTTTCAAAGGTGGACGCTCGTACGAGAGAAAAGTTTTTTTTTTGATAGACGTGCGTCTGTTAGTAATAAAATTTTGTTTATGAGCCTTCATGAAATTTTTTATCTTCGAGCTTTCGGAAATCTTTGAAAATATACTCTCGCTTCAAAGACAGATGCTCGTGCGAGGGAGCAAAAATATATAGATATATTTTTCAAATTTATGTGAGTTTCACGTTTAATATATATATTTTGTAAAATCAATGTTTTGATTTTGAACAACTGTTGAAAGTAGACAATTATACATGGTGAAATAATGTCTATATGTGAGTTTTCACAATTGTAGAATGAACGTCTGTACAATTTTTGAAGATCAGTGAGTGTTCACATAGTAAAAATTTACGTGGGTTTTTCATGGCTTTATGAAAATCAAGTCATGATTTTTGAGCAATTGCTGAAAGTAAGCAATTGTATACGTGATGAAATAATGTATGTATGAGTTTTGCGATTTTATAGTGTATGCACACATGTAGAAAATCAGTGAATGTTCACATGAAAGGTTATGTGAATTATTCATAGTTTCACGCAAAGTCAGGTGTTGACTTTAAATAATGAATTTTGCTCGTCTTGGCAAGTTTGAAGAAGCGAGCAAGTTTTTTCGAGGTTTTTACGTTATTATCACTAGGTTCTTGAAACCGTAAATAAGTAAGAGTTGAGGATTACCATTTTTGTTGCGTGTTTGTTATTGGTATATCCATGACTCCATGCCTTGCGCCTCAGATAGTGGTGACTTCTGGTTACAGCCACTCTTCGGGATCTTCCGTGGAGCGCTCCAAAAATATCAAGTCAAAGATGAAGACTTCTGCGGATGCTCATACTGAGGAAAATCAACCTTTCAGAGACACTGGAAGCTGACATATTGTATGTCTCTCGATCATCCGAGAGTCGTCCCTCATTAGCAGAAGCACCGCCGACTTCAGCAAGTGAGACTATCGGCTGAAGATGAAGTTCGGCTTTGTGTTGATGGTGTAGCTCCTGATTGGATGAATGAAGAATTTCGTCATCAGAAAATTCAGAAGTTAGGTCTTCGTTGAAATTGTTGTAGAATCTTCGTCCGATGTCGGATTTTCGCGGTCGACCAATGTATCCTCATGCCCAGGATATTTCCAAACTTTCACAAAGAAGCCTTTTGAGTTCCGAGCATGTTTAGGATGTGAAATCGACGAAACAGTAAACTTCCAGGAGACCTTCAGAAAATTTTCAGCTGGCATGTGGTCCAATGTTTTGTCCACAACTCTTTGCTCGTTTCTCCAATTTTTTTGAATTTTGGATATGTTGTAGAGGACCTTCATACGAAGAGAATGGTATATAAACCATCCCTCTATTCTTCACCAATTTCTCCCAGATCGTCAGTTTGTACAGGACAGTGTAAAATCATCTCAGCCGAGCTTGCTGTAAAACACTCATGTTGTGTTCTTAGACCATTCGCTTATGTCTTGAACGGTTGGTGAGGGATTTTAATGTCGTTGATTATTTTGAGATCAGGACCCCTTGATTGATACATGATCATGGTGCTTGCAGCGCCATCTTGCTTCTGTCAGTCGTAGAAATATCGCTTCTGAAACCCTGGTCATGGGACCATAGCTGAGGTTTCTCTTGAGAGGGGATGATGTAATGACCATGGTTTCATCTCACGATGGTAGCATTACTTTTATGATGAACGATTAGCACATGAGAGTCTGGTGCCACGAGTCTTGGACTGTGAAACTGGTCGTCATGATCAGTGGATCGTCAGTCCCCAGTATTTTGGTTAGATCTCTCCTCTTCGTTTTCTCTTCTTCTGGCAAGACTTGGATAGAGGACCCAGGTAGAAAAATTGATGTAAAGACCTAGATGGTCGAAGTTGGAGGTACCTTGATGAAGTACTTAGTGGAAAGACCTGGTGGACACCGATCGACTGTGGAAGTCATGAATACCGTCTAAGAATTGCTGCTTGCATATTGTACGTTCTGGAAGATGTAGGAACCTCATACGACGTCAGAATTTGATGCTTGACCCTAACTTTTGAATCTAAGAGACTGAGTTATCCCATGAGACAAGAATCACTCAATTTGGAGTTGTAGAGGTCATCCAACGAAGCGTGCACATTTGTAATTTTTAATCCCGTACAAATTTTTCAGATTTCGAAGACCTGACGGTAAAGGCCATATCTTTCAGCTCGTACGTCCGATTGATGCACCCCTTTGGTAGGTTGTATAAGAGACATAGAAGAACATCTTTTGTTGAGGAAGTATTGTTTCATTCCTCACTCGTTGGTACGTTTTTGTAAACACATTTGCTGAAGTATGTTGTATCTCATTTGTAGAGGTGATGAGAACATCTTGTAGAAGACTTTGGTGTTGTGCCCGCCCATCGTGCAATCTTCAGAAAGACTTTCATGTGAGTATATTTCATGTCTACACGCCTTGATATGAATCATAAGTGTTTCGAGAAGTCTGTTTCCTCGAGCAATACTTCAGAGAATGGTTAGTTGATGGAGCCTTGTCATGAGGATGTTGCTCCTGAGACCGTTGTTGGTGCTGAGACCATGAATTATTATGCTCCAGATATCCTTGTCGATGCTAAGATCATGGATGGTGTTCCTATAGAGATTATTGTTGATGTTGATACCATGGTTGAAGTTGCTCTAAAGACCGAAAAGGCTAGAACTATGATTATAGATATAATTTTTGTTCCTTCATCCAGTGAGCCTTTTACGTTCACGAACTAGTTAGTGAGTTGAGAATCCGGTATACTGGGAGTTCAACCTGAGTGCTCTTGAAAGCATGACTATATCGTGAAGCGGCTTTGTAAGTGAATCCACGTTGTTGTGGAAGATAGCAGAAAAAATCTCCATTCTAGATCGGTGAAGGGAACAAGTTCCTCAGTCATGTAGGGTTTTGTGATATAGAGAAGTCCCGTCGATGAAGTTTCACGGAATCACCTCAGGTTGCCCAGTATATGTTGAAGGAGTTGGTAACATTCATGTGTGAATGATGTTGCATCTGCTTCAGAAGTCTTATAATGAGATAATGAAGACTTATCGAATGTAGTGTCGTGCTGGTGTTGAATCAGTGTCGAGATATTTGTGTTGAAGCCAGAGGCGCCATTATCGAAGGTGTACTCTTTGATTGGGAGTAAAATGTTGAAGGATTCTTAGATGATTGAGTGTTGAAGCGTCATACCCCTTGAGAATGTCTTATGTTTGATCGTCTGGGCCCCGACTTTCTTCTGTTGATTCAACATTCCTTTCGTTGCAGCATTGGGATTCAACACTTGTGCAGAAGTCAGAGCTTTCTAATTTTGTGGCACACATGGACGCTCCTGCAAGGCTATGTAGAAACTCCCAAAGTGTTCTTTGCCATGTTTGGACATCATCTCAGCAATGAACGTCTCATTGATCGATTCAGAGAAATGTCAGATTCAACCACTTGGTAAAATACTAATGCGGTGAAGTTACCATTCATAACGTCTTGCATAGTTGCTAGCAGAATTAAGTCCCCATGCTATATAGCATGTGAGGAAATAAATGACGTAGACACGGGAGGAATGAGACTTGCCTGAGTGTGGAACCTCTTGATGAATGTCTATGCATCTTTTGCAGGTTCTTGCTTCAATCTCGTCAAAGTTCGAAATTCCTCCAAGTGCTCTGATGATGGAATGTCCGTCAAATCTTCTGGATCAGAACTTTCTTTGTTGGAGAGATATGTAACCAAAGGCGCTTTGTAAGTACCCATCTTTTCAGTGTGGTTCCACACTCTTCTGAAGGACGTGTCATATCCTTGATCTTCCTGATTATGTGAAACTTGGTTTCTGTCCAGGTTGAACTTATGTTCACTTTGAGAATGATGTAGCCATAAGTATTTCCGAGCGCTTCTTCAAGGTCTCTGATTGAGATGGAGCATGAGTATCTTCTTGTCGAGTGATGCATGTGGATCCGATGGTTTTTAGTGGAATGTTGTTGATGGCGGTGTCAGCATCGATCAACGTTCTTCCCAATTTGTTTCTTCTGAGATTGATTGACTGTGGTAAGAAGTCCCCAGTCGTAAACATCTTGGTCCGTGGATGGAGGCTCAAGAAGTATTTTCGGAATGGACTTCTTGACATGATGTGTTCAGTGCTGTGAACATGTCTCTCCTTCATGTCTTCGACAGATAGATCAATTCACGTTCGACCAGGATTTAACTACCTCTTTGATAGGTTGTTCAGAGAGAGTGTAAAGCTTCTGATTGGGAGAGGACTCTTGTGTACTCCTTCAGTCCCTCGTTGAAGATATTGTGGATCAACCTTCTCTTTGAAAATTTGCTTCAAAATATTGCAGTTACTTGTTGGATGATTTGATGAATCTGTGAAGGTGGCAGTACCTGGGTTTCTTCATTTTTCTTCAGTTGTCTCTCTATGATGAGCAGCGATTTGATTGCACCATCTTGAACCCATACTTCTAGTAACTCTATCACTGCTTCATGATAAGTTTGAGTATGTCCGATCATCTCCCCGTTCGTTAATTCCGGATCGAGGTTTGTGTAAGATTGGTTATCCTTTCTTGATGTTTTTGTAGGATGAGGTGTTGGATGTCTCATGTTTGAGCAGGATCTTTCCTTTTGCTTGAGCAATAACGTTCATGGAAGGTTGGACATTGTATTGTTTTTTGATCAGGCATCGGCTGCTCCGAGGTTCCTCGACCTTGTAGACTTTGCTCGGCAAAGCAGGTGTAGTAGTCGCTGATCGTTTGGCTGCTTCATGAAGTTCTGAGAGAGTCTGGAGTCGTAGAGAAAGGCTCTGTAGATTGGGATCATTTCGTTTTGTTCATGCTCTCCTAGTGCCTCCAGGGATCGAGAGACATGTTCTCGAGCGCTCCATGTTCCGTTATATAGTGCGAACGCTGGGGAAGTGTAGCCCTTCGGGAAAGAAATTATTTGCGTAGAAACAGGGTATGAAGGTCGATAACGATGAACAGATGATTCTTTGTCTTTTCCTCGATCCTCCATGAAGCGTTCCAGGTCCTCACGAACGATGAAGCCTGCAAGTTCCTTTGCTGGAGAGTCATCTGCAGCTTTGCGGAATTCTTCATCTTGTACAACATGGATTGGAGAGATTTCAGGATCAGCAGTTGAAGATGTTTCTTTAGCTTCTCCTTTTTCGCGCTGAGGCTGAGTTCGTTTAGACGCAAACTTGTCTGTGAGAGTTTTGAGATAAGCATACTACTCTTTCTGTGTTGCAGCCACGTCAGTCTGAACCTTCATGAGATCAAGCTGATTTCCTCTGGTTTCTTCAGGAGACCAACCGAAGAGTTGATTATTGATGGCGCCAGTATCGTCACTTGCAGGGGCGATCTCTGGATCACCAGTGCTTGGAAGAGTGATAGTAACATGTGACGTGATATTACTGGCTGTAGAAGTGGTGTTAGCGCTACCACTAGAGCCTGCAACGTTAATAGGAGTAGTACTTGCTGGGAGTACCACTAGGACTTGCAATGTTAGAGTTGGGTGTTGAACCCGGATTGGTAACTGAACCATACCTAAGACCGACCATCCTGCCGAATTGAGATTGCAACCGAGAGAATGATCTCCCACTATGGTCGCCAATCTGTGGATGGGGAAAAACGATTTGCTTGTTTTTAAGGAATTGAGTAGACGACCGTACGAAGGATACTCATCGAACCGAGTGAAATGTTAAACCTCACACAGATGCACCGCTGCAAAGGGGGTGCTTTAGATTCTAGAGATCAATCTGTAGTACTCCGGCCTAAATCAAGACAATGACCGTTCCAAAGTAAATTCGGTCACAAGAGAGGATGGGTTGATCTGTAGGAGGGAAGCTGGGAAATGTGTGGAATCAATGGTAATCAAAGATCGTGGGTGTGTGAATTCCGAATATGATAATCTATGAATGATTGAATTTACTCTGGAACTCTTAGTTGTGGGTGAGATCAACTAAGGGAATCAAGTACGTAGCATCCTGTTGGGATCAGAGGCGTAGGAGCATAACTATACCTTGGATCAGTGTGAGATTGATTGGGGTTCAACTACAGTCCAGACCGAAGTTAATTTGGAGTAGGCTAGTGTCTGTATCGGCTTAATACAGTGTGTGTTCAATCTGGACTAGGTCCTGGGGTTAATATGCATTTTCCGTTTCCTCGTTAACAAAATTCTGGTGTCTGTGTTATTTCTATTCCGCATTATGTTTGTTTATATAATTGAAATATCACAGGTTGTGCGTTGTTCAATCAATTAGAATATCCGACCTTTTGGTTGTTGATTTAAATTTATTGACACTTGGATATTGGTCTTTGGTACCATCCAAGTTATCTCTCTTTGATAAAGACTCGCAGATTTCTATTTGCTTGAGTAAAGATCAAATCGAGAGATTGAGATATAAACTCTTTGATATACTTTTTATCTAGATTAAGTTTGACCGTCTAGTTTATTCTCTAGAAATTATATTGGAGTTTGTTCATACATATTGCTAATCGAATTGTTGGGTTTGTTTGTTGTACCCCCGCTTTTTGAATTGGTATCAGAGCAGGCAAACACGTTCAAGACCTCACAAGTCTGTGTTTGTGCGATATGACTCTATGGACAGAAAAATCTCTAGAAACGCTTCACCAGGATTAAAACCAATCGTAAAAAAAGTTCTAATAAACTGGTTATTCTCCAGAAAAAGTTGGATGAACAAATCCGGATCAATTCTGATCTCATAGCAGAAATTGCAATGCTTAAGGATTTGAAATCTGTTAAAATCCCTTTAATGGATTTGAATAACTTCAGTTTCTTCTCTCTGAAGAACAGTCATAAGTCAAGTAATAAACAACATTCACAGGTTGTCAAAACTGATATGACTCAGAACGTTTCTGACGATTCCAAAAATGTTGGCCCATGTTTGTTTTGTGATTCCTCTAATCACTTTCAACATACTTGTATATCCTTCCAAAAGAGACTGAAGGTTGCAAGTAATCTTCACACGAAAACTAAACAACTTAGTGCTTCTCTAAAAGGACGTACAAAACTATCAGGAAACCCTAAACAGGAAAGTACTAATAGTATGGGAGTTTTTTCTTTAAAATCAACATCACCCTTTCAATGGTTTCTTGACAGTGGATGTAGCAGACATATGACAGGTGATCTCACATGGTTTCTTTCTTCTGACGACTATGAAGGAGGACCAGTAACTTTCGGAGATGGGAGTTTTTGCCACATTAGCAAGAAAGGGACGATCAAACTTCCCGGTGTACCTGAAATCCATGATGTAGTATACGTAAAAGGTATGACTGCAAATCTTCTTTCTATTGTTCAAATTTGTGACAAAGGCCATCGAGTTATCTTCAATGCAAATGGATGTGACATTGTAGAGAAAACTGGGAAATTAATTTTTCAAGGAACTCGTGGTAAAAACAACTATTATCTTCTTGATACTCAGTTTAGCAATTGTTGTAATTTGACTAAGGTGGAATCGACACATCTTTGGCATGAGCGTTTTGGTCACATCAACTATCGTCTTCTAACTAAGATCATCAACAAAGAAATTGTTAGAGGCGTTCCCAAAATCAATGCAAAGATTGAAGGTGTATGTGGTGCCTGTCAAAAGGGTAAACAAACTAAAGTTCACCATAAATCATCTCGAGATATTCTAACTAAAGCTCCACTTGATTTAATTCATATGGATCTCTTCTGAACAATTCAATAACCCACGGTTGCTGGTAAGAAGTATGCTTTAGTTATGGTAGATGATTACACCAGATTCACTTGGGTTGCATTTCTGTCTCATAAAATGAAACCCTTGATGAATTCAAGATTATTATTAAAAGAATCCAGAACGAACAAGGTCGCAAACTAAAGAAAATTAGGAGCGACTGTGGACTGAATTCAAGGACACCAAAGTGTTTGAATTTTGTGACGAACTGGGGATCATTCAACAATATTCACCACCCATTACTCCTCAAGCTAATGGAGTTGCGGAAAGAAATAATAAGAACATTCAGGAAATGGCCAGGGTAATGCTCCACAACAAAAACTTACCTCTAAGGTTTTGGGGAGAAGTTGTGTTTACGACATGTTATTTGATCAATCGTGTTTACTTACGGTCTAAAACCCTAAACACTCCTTATATTGTGGTATGGAAGAAAACCCAACCTGCACTATCTTAGAGTGTTCGGAAGTAAATGCTACATTCTAAAAGATCGAGAACAGAGAGGGAAATTCGATACCAAAAGTGATGAAGGTATCGTTCTTGGCTATGCTTCTGATAGCCATGGTTTTCGAGTGTTTAATCTCAGAACTCAGGTCATGATGGAGTCTGCTAATGTCATCATCGATGATATTAGTGATTTTCATCATGATAATCCTCCTGCTGAATTGCCTCCAACCGAGACAATTGAGAAAGTCAAAGAAATAACAGAATCAGTTGAAGTTATCCCAACTGTTGTTGATCCTGATATTTCTAGTGACGAGGAGAAGAGCACAGATCAGGCTACTCCTGACGAACAAGAACGTGTCCTTCCACGGCACCTTTGGGTTCAAAGGAATCATGATCCCAACAGTATTATTGAGGGAAGAGATACTACAGCTAAGACTAGAGGGCAACTTCAAAACATGTGCAATTTTGGTTGTTATCTGTCACAAGCAGAACCGAGGAATATTGATGAAGCTTTGATCGATCCCTTTTGGGTGAATGCAATGCATGAAGATTTAAATCAATTTATAAGACAAGACATATGGGAACTCGTACCTTGTCCCTCCAATGTTAATATTGTTGGAACAAAATGGATATTCAAGAACAAGTCTGATGAATTTGGCACAATTATCAGAAATAAAGCCAGATTTCTCGCTCAAGGATATTCATAGGTTGAAGGTATCGACTTTGACGAAACCTTTGCTCCTGTGGCACTCCTTGAGTCCATTAGACTTTTATTAGCTCATGCTTGTTTTCTCAAGGTTAATCTTTTCCAAATGGATATAAAATCCGCGTTCTTAAACGGAATTCTAAAGGAAGAAGTCTATGTTGCTCAACCTAAAGGATTTGAAAACCTTGATTTCCCAGATCATGTTCTTAAGCTCAAAAAGGCATTATATGGGTTGAAACAAGCACCAAGAGCCTGGTTTGAAAAACTTACTACTTCTCTTATTAGAAAAGGTTTTTCAAGAGGTGGAGCTGATAAAACTTTGTTTACCAGATGGGGTGGGAAAGATGTTGTCATTTCTCAAGTCTATGTAGATGATATCATCTATGGTTCAACTTCAGAAAAGCTTGCAAAGGATTTTCAAGTTTCACTTGCTAAAGAGTTTGAAATGAGCAATGTTGGTGAATTAAAGTTCTTTTTAGGATTACAGATTCAACAACACAAGGATGGAATCTACTTATCTCAAGAAAAATATGCAAGGGATCTTGTTACAAAATTCTGTCTAGATAAGTCAAGTCTGAAACTGACACCTATGCCCACTACTGGTAAACTACACAGAGATGATAAAGGAGTAAAAGTAGATCAAAAATTGTATCGATCTATCATTGGTAACCTTTTATATCTTATAGCCACTAGACCTGATATTTATTTTAGTGTTGGTTGTTGTGCTAGATTTCAGGCTAATCCAAAGGAATCTCATCTTGCAGCTGCAAATAGGATCATACAATATGTCAATCACACTGTCGGGTATGGTTTATCTTACACTTTTGATACTAACACTGACCTTTATGCTTATTCAGATGCTGATTGGGAAGGATGTGTATAAGACAGAAAAAGTACATCAGGGGGTTTCTACTATGTAGGACTGAATCTTGTGGCTTTGCATAGCAAGAAACAGAATTCACAATCCCTGTCTACATACGAAGCAGAATATATTGCTGCTGGATCATGTTGCACTCAACTCCTATGGATGAAACAAATGCTAGCTGATTATGGAATTGATACTGGAATAATGAAGATCTTTTATGATAACTCTAGTGCGATTCGAATCACTGAGAATCCCGTTGAGCACTCAAGAACAAAGCACATTGATATAAGGTACCATTTTATTCGAGATCTCTATGAAAATGGTATCATAAGTATGGAATTTGTGCCTTCCGAACAACAATTGGATGATATCCTCACCAAACCATTAGACACTGCTACTTTTCAACACTTACGGAAGTCTATTGGTGTTGTTTTGGATCATTAATTGTTTCTATGACTCTTGCCCCTGTGCCTATCTCGATATTTTGGGCAATTGAGTTTGAAAATCCAGTAAGTGTTTACTTCAATTTTGTATTTGTTTCCGTAAGATTGATTTTTATGTCAAAGTTCTTTGTGTGTTATGTCAAAAGAAATCCTTCTTTTCTTTCGAAATTAAGGTCGCTCTTGTTGTTCTTTCGGGAATGACATTTAATGGGGGTGGGGGGAGTTCTTTTGAACTTGCGCTTAATTGCCATATCTTTGTGTGGAGTGTGGCTGTGGAATATTACAGGGGTTATCTTGTATCCTTATAAACTCCTTGATGAATGCATTTTGCTTCGCTTTATGATTGCATCTAAAGAACAAGTTAATATTTTTGCTTTCTTTTGGTCAAGAAATGTCTCTTTCGAAAATTTCATTAGGATCCCGTTCTTGTACCTTTGCCAATTTTATTGACAAAAAGGGGGAGAATTAATATGTAGTTCACACTACAAATACATATGGTTTTTGGATCATTATGCAAGGGGGAGTGGTGTCCATGTGAGATGGAGTATTGACTAAGGGGGAGTGATACATATCACCATAGTATTGTTGTTGAAGTTGTGATACAATTGGACTTTGACGTTGTGTAATGATACTATGACACTGTGTAACAATGATTGAAAACTATTGTTTTCTTATTGTTATAGCTAAGGATTTTCAACAACGATGATGCTAAACTTACAACCTTTGGGATCATTGGAGTACTTGGAAGTGACGAAGATTTCGAGTAATGTTGAAGATTAGGCATGTGGAATAGGAGCTACAAAAGTTAATTTATTTATTTTTTTGTATTCCATGTGTATTACTAGTTTTTCCACTAAAATTGACAAAGGGGGGATTGTTAGAGCATTGCTCGGTCGAATTCGCATGCGTTGCTATCTCAAGCATGTTTGTCAATGTTAGTGTCAAACCTATAAGCCTTGATTTGTAGCCTACATAGCTAAAGGTCTCGGACTAGGATAAAAAAGTGTATTTGAGCTCAAGAACTCCATGGCAATCATCATACAAGACGAAGGACTACTCAAGGAACTGGTGGATCTTCATCGACTAAAAGGTATGTGGAGACTTGAATTTATCTGTCACTCAAAAGTATATTTATTCTATCTCCAACTCTTGAGACAAAAGTCGTGCTGATGTATATCTAGTTTATCTCGCCTATCTATTTCTCGAAATATGTGTTGGTAAGCTTTCACTTTATCCGAATTCATCTTTACCTAGTGACGATAGTCATGTTATGTTTCAATCACTTTGAAAATTGCTCTGACGAAAAATGGTCTGTGAATAACGGCTATATCCGTCCTCTGAGAATGTTTCAGTGATTGAAATGAGAGTTTAGATTACATAACCATTGGTAGGATATAAGCATTGTTGTGGAAACACATATATGTATAAGTCCTTATTCCTTGAACCAAAGTTTGTGAACTTTGTTGATCAAGAGAAATGGAAGTGGCGTGAGCCAAATCCGCGAACTGGCGGAAGTTCTCGACCCGAGAATTTCTGCTGGAGTTGGTGAACTCCTTCCATGAGCTTAAGTCCGCGAACCCAGTCCTCGAACTTGAGTAGGTTATATCTAAAACCGGTTGTTCTTGAACTCATGTTTATTTAAACTAAGGAATGCTTTTGAAACCGTGGCTATAAAGTTCATGAACCGATTCGAGTGAATCAAACCGTTTTTGCTTCGATTGTGTCTTGTGTAGTTACTTAAGATCTAAGCAATTGAACAACTCTCTAACTAGTTCATTTGAGTCATTTGAACTAGTTATGGTGAAGAAGAATATGGTTGATATGAAATTAATCATATGGCTAATCATTTGGTTAACTATTGTTGAACCAACAAATGTTAATGTTTGGGAACGGTTCGTAAACCCAAAATTAGACATTTCATTTGTGTGTAACAAGCTAAGTTTTCGATCCAACGGTTGAGAAATATTAGCTTGAATCTAATTAGATTTTCATCTAACGGTGAATATTGAATGCTTTGTTACCAAGCTAGCATTGATTGCAAACCCTGATTTGAAAGACTATATAAGGGACAACTCTAGCAACTGGGAAACCTAATCCCTACACCTTACGTGTGATACTAGTTGCATAGCTAGAGTCTATTCTCCTTTAACCTTTGGTTTCTTCTTCTAAACCAGGTTAACGACTTAAAGACTTCATTGGGATTGTGAAGCCAGAATGATACTGCTTTTCTTGTAGTTTTGTGATCTGATCTTGCATCTTCTATCGTTACGAGTACGATTGTAATAATTGGCTCGAGATTTATATCTCCGATAGGTAAGATAGAAAAGTAATCAAAAACACTTCGTCTCATCGTTTGTGATTCCACAATATCTTTTTCGCTTCGTCGATTAAGATTATTATGAGGTGATCAATAATACTAGGCTGTACTTCGAGAATATAAGACCGGTTTATTGATTGGTTCATGTTCACCTTGATTTATCAAAAGACGGAACAAAACTCGTAGGTATATTCGTGGGAGACGGATTTATCTATTGCCGTAGACTTTTCTGTGTGATACAGATTTGTTTATTAAAGTCTTCGACTTTGGGTCGTAGCAACTCTTAGTTGTGGGTGAGATCAGCTAAAGGAATCAAGTACGTAGCATCCTTCTGGGATCATAGGCGTAGGAGCATAATTGTACCTTGGATCAGTGTGAGATTGATTGGGGTTTAACTACAGTCCAGACCAAAATTAATTTAGAGTGTGCTAGTGTCTGTAGAGGCTTAATACAGTGTGTGTTCAATGTGGACTAGGTCCTGGGGTTTTTCTGCATTTGCGGTTTCCTCGTTAACAAAATTCTGGTGTCTGTGTTATTTCTATTCCGCACTATATTTGTTTATATAATTGAAATATCACAGGTTGTGCGTTGTTCAATCAATTAGAATATCCGACCTTTTGGTTGTTGATTTAAATTGGTTGACACTTGGATATTGGTCTTTGGTACCATCCAAGTTATCTCTCTTTGATAAAGACTCGCAGATTTCTATTTGCTTGAGTAAAGATCAAATCGAGAGATTGAGATATAAACTTTGATATATTTTTTATCTAGATTGAGTCTGACTTTCTAGTTGATTCTCTAGAAAGTATATTGGAGTTTGTCCATACAGATTGCTAATCGAATTGTTGGGTGTGGTTGTTGTACCCCCGCTTTTTTAATACATATATCTTCAGTACACCAATTCTTATGATAACTGCAACTGAAGTGGGAACAAGTGAGCACATCATCCCAAAAGGGTTGTCAATAAAAACATATAACTCTCAAGTAATCACTAACACGCTTCTCAGTTTTAAAAGAATATAAAATTCAAAGAAACAAGAAGAAACTAATCATTCATCTATTTATGCATCATGAAGCAGGTGTCACTCTAACCTCTCCAAACTCATTGGAGAAGACGACGTGAGAGAAACTCTAATTAATAATAATAACGTCGTCCACACAGAGTGCCCGTACAAACCATGATTCAAAATATTACCATCAAAACCAGAAAGTTAGACAAAAAAAATATAATATGCACACGAGTGATTTCCCCAAAATAAAATAGTATATATAATAGCGAAACGGGGAAGAAGCCACCCTACTATGTTAATTATACACTATCTAAATGGAAAAGAATCCTCCCTACTAAATAAATATTGAAATGGGGAAGAAGCCGCCCTACTATTTAAATTAGTTATATACTATCGAAACAGGGAAGAAGCCGCCCTACTAGGTAATATTAAAAGGGAAGAAGCCGCCATACTTAACTTAGTAAGGAGTCGTGGGGAAACACAGACACTCCCTGCGGGGAAATCAAACAACACATACTATACGCACATCAAGACATATACAAACATTTACACAGATAGTAACACACAGAAACTTGCCATAAGTAACAAAGACTCATCATGCTCGCAGATAGAAATAATGCTCAATAATTATAAGAAGGTTACAGAGTTCCCACCTGTTTTGATGACAAGCCACGCCTACCTTGTATTCCTCAATCCACTGGTTCATCCTTCAAATCGATCGTTGTTAATATAAACTAGTTGTTAATCACACAAGCATTCTAAGAATTTAGCCAATAAGATCACACAATATTGACAATATAATTTCATACAGGTCTCCAGTTGTAGGCTAAGTGAAATAACTAATGATTCTAATTCCATTAATGGTTCTATGACCAGGTATTTAGTGTTCTAGGAATAAATCAACATCTACTTATCCAAATGGGGTCAAATTGGATGTCATCGGAAATCCCTCGAAAAACCCTACAACTTTGCAGAAGGAACCCAAAGCTAATTCGGACCCTAGGTGGCCAAAACATCAAAATAAGATTTTTGTCCTTAACCCGCAGGCCTACCCGGACCAGCCCACCAAACCACATCAGATCCAACTACTACACACAATCCGGGAATTTGTAACGCCCGATTTTGTAACGTTTTTTTTTAAGTAACGTCGTATCGACGTTGGTAACTTTGTAATGTTGAATAATCGTTGCAATAATTGGTATCAGTTACAGAGTTTCAGGAGGGTTATGAGTAATTACCTTCCTATCCTCAACTTAAATTGCCAAGTTACATTGTTACCCTCTGTTACTACTATTAGCGCCTCTATTACTACTATCAACTCCCAATTTCATTTCACACACAAGGGCTACCCAGTCTCCCAACGATTCTGGCGTTTTTCTCCAACATTTTTTCCCATTATAGCTCTTCATTTTAATTACCGAAAAACAGAAAAAAAATTAAAATCCGAAAACAAAATTAAAATCATCTGAAATTAGTTTTTCATTTAATATGTCTGAAAGTTGGGAGGTAGATAAACAACTTAATGTTTTGATAGAAAAACGGTTGAGACATTGCTACATCATATCTTTCACCTCCATTTATTTCACATCTCACCGAATTCTTGGTATATCCCTGCAGCCGCCATCGATTTCACCAAAAAATTCATCAGATTCAATTTGAGATTCAGTTGCAGGAAGCTTCATCAACAAAATTGATTCAACCGATTCTTTTGTGACTCGTCGATTTCATTGAAGATTTTATCTTAATCGAGTTATCACAGAAGGATTGAGTTTGATTAAGATTTTTCTGAATCTATCGATTCTCCTGGGTTATCTTCAGCTAATTATTAAGGTATTTCTTTTATTGTTTTCTTAATCGACAGTTTTTCAACATCTGGGGTTTATTAATTTTAGAAATTGATGTTGTTGTGAATTATATTCTATTGTGGTGTGTTGATAAATCTGTGATATTTTTAGGTTTAATTGATAAACTTAGGTTACTAAGACATAGTACTTTACTTGTTTGTAGGATGTCAAATTTTGTGGATAAATCTTGGATGCGTATAACATTCATTCATAGCCCAGAATACAGAGAAGGGGTTAGAAAATTCATTGATTTTCCAATGGAAAATGGTACTTGTGCAAAAACGTGTGCTTGCCCTTGTAGGAAGTGTGAAAATAGACATCGACTTGGATTCTCGCTTGTTAGGACCCATCTGTATGAGCATGGTGTCGACCAGACATACACCACCTGGAGCTTACATGGTGAGAGAAAGGATGGTGCTTTAACAAGTCGTTCTAAGGGGAAGGCCGTAGTCGAAGAAACTCCTGATAAGCAATCAGATTGTTTGAATTTGAATGATTTTATTGACTCTTCCTTTGGTATTCATCATGACCATGATGGAACACAAATTGGAGAATCACCCTTAGAAGATCCAGATGCCGAGAAGCGTCATAATAGGTACAAATCGTTAGCGGCAGAGAAGTTATACCCTTCATGTGAAAACAATCTCACAATCCTCTCTGCTATGGTAGAACTGCATAATGTGAAGAAAACTTATAAAATTTCGGTTAACTGCGTCAACAGTTTGTTGGATTTGTTAAGAGAGTGTCTTCCAAAACCTAACAAGTTTCCCAAAAACTATGATGCTATGAGGTCAATGCTTAAGGATCTGGGGATGAAAGCGAAGGCTATTCATGCTTGTGAGAATCATTGTATTCTGTATTACGAGGAGAATGAGGATTTAATAGAGTGTCTGGTATGCAAAACTCCGAGGTTTAAGTTGAAAGCTACGAAAGATGGTCCTGTGGTGACAAATGAACCTTGAAAAGTGCAGAGATACTTTCCTGTAGACGAAAAACTAAAGAAAATGTATTCTCTACCTTGGATATCAGATGCAATGTTGTGCCACGATCGAGCGCAAGTTTCATCTGAATATATGTATTCTTTCCAGGAGATAAAGACTTGCGTAATGCGTTTCAACAAGTCAGTTTGTATTTTAGAATTTTGTGCTCAAAGGTTGTTAGAAGAGAGTATCTGAACCAGGATAAGTGGATGATTGCAGAGGCCATGTGTGTGCTCGAAAAGTATTTCCCGGCCGGATTTTTTGATATAAGCGTGCACAACATGGTTCATTTGGCTGATGAGGCCTTAGTTTGTGGACCTGTTAGGTATCGATGGATGTACCCATTTGAAAGGTGAATTGCTATTTTACCATTTGTCCTTTATTTTTATTTATTTTTGTTGTTTTTGTAATGAAATTTACACGTACATACTGAATCAGGGCAATGAAGGAGTGCAAAAACATCCCAAATAACAGCAGATACATTGAAGGGTCAATTACGAAGTCGACTGAAATGGATGATTGTGTTAGATTTTCCATGGAGCACACGAAAAATGTCGATCAAGGAGGTCACAAAGCAAATTTGGTGCCCTTCTTAAAGGATGAACATGAATTCAGCGATGTGGGTTCTGTGCTTGATTAAAAGCCAGTTCAGGTGAGCCCTATTTAGTGGATGCATATACGTCGGTGGGTAATTTTTCGGAATAATCCAGAAGGTCTCGATGTTTATTACATGTATTAGTTGGTCTTGTTTTGTTTGTATGTGGACAATGGGTTATTTTATTTAGATTTTAATACTATGTATGCTAAATGTAGGGATTATTGCGAGAATTGTGAAGCTGATGGTGATGGGTTACAATGGAGGAAGTCGAGATGCAAACCAATTTCCTTAGTTGGTTGTATGAAAAGGTTTGTATTGGCGCTCCTGTTTGTTAGCGTAGTAATGATGCAGTATGCTGATGTGTTGATTTTCTTTTCGCTTTCATAGCTTAGATCAGAAGACAAAATGGATACAGATTTGTGGCGTTACGTTAGAGGTCCAGTGTCTCAGAAAGAGTACAAAAGATACTGTGTGAATGGATTTAGTTTTTGTTCCCAAGCAAACCATGAATAGGCTAAGACCTAGGACAGTGGTGTCACCATGGTTGCATCGACCACTTTTAGTAGCTCGAAAAGGGACAAAAGAAATGTTACTTACCTAACCCGGTGGAATGGGGTGATCAGACAAATTCTAGAGTTCAACTATGGTACATTTAAAGAAACTATCTTCTACTGCGATTGGGTGAAGGTAGAGAATGGAACAAAGATCTGTCAGGATTCAGATTTTCCTTTGGTAAATCTTTCAAGATTGAAAATCCATACCAAAATTTCGGACGATCCCGTGATTCTCGCTGAAGAGGCTTCCCAAGTTTTCTACTCCAGAGACGTGAAACATCCAGATTGGTGGGTTGTTATTCATACGCCGAGAGGAATGACTGCAGATGTGGACAAAGCATAGATACCAGGTCGGGACAGTTTTTAAGATATTTTAGAAGAGGAACCACATCTACGTAAATTTCTGGAGCAAAAGCATCTACCTAGATCAAAGAAATGAAAAATCTCCAATATATGTGCGATCAGTAAGTTTCCTTTATAATGCTGGTCTTGAATGTATGCAGATTCCAATTGCAAGATACTTTGCATTTGATCAGATTAATGCTGGTCTTGAATAACAATTTGTTGTTTTCATACACCCCCCCATTTTTACACATATTTGCTTACAAATCCCTGTGTAAGTTACTTTATTGTTTCCGCCTCACTTTTTAGCCGCCCTTAAGTTAGAAGATGTTGTTTCCACCCAATATCTCCTTTTATCACTACCAAACAAACACTCCCTTTCCCAACAAAATTATCTTCTTTGGGAAAGTAGTTTATGTTTACTACTCAGAGACAAAAAACCAGCAGTTATTAGTTTCTCTTAATAGTTCAGATACTGAAGTACGTGGGAAAACAACAACAAAATCATCTTCAATTTTAGTTGCTTCTGAATCTTTGAATAAACCATACTCTTCAATCTTCATCTACACAGGTACGGGTTTGTATTCTTTTAAGTGTTGTTTTTCTTCATCTTTCTCTGCATGATTGCATAAAAATAGATTCTCTTTTTAATGATCCTTTTTTCTTTGTTGCAAAGAGAATGCAGAGAAGTGTAACAACACTTAATGTATTATTTTAATTTTTTTTGTTGCTCTGTTTTGTGGTAGACTATCTAGTGGGAATAATTTGTTTGTGTTGGTGGTGTGTGATTGATTTAAGAATTAAGTGAAATCATGATATGGGTTTTGTTTGAATTACATTATTCTACTATGCAGATGTGTTTGATTTAAGTTTTGTGGTGGTTGTTAGTTTTCTTTTTTTCTAGGGTTTGATCTGTTTTTTGAGTGAAAATGCAGATTATTTCTGTTGTTGTTTTTAGGATTTGATATGTTTTTGAATGAAAATGCAAATTGTTGTCTCTCTTGCAATGTATTTGGTTATGTTTAACACCAAAGTAATTGTTTTGTAGCAATACTTTTTATACACTGCTGTATGGCGTCAAGGAGGAGCCGCAATCCTGATTCATCACATGAGAGGGAGAGATACATGAAAGGAAAGAAGCCTAAGGTATGTTGTTCGGATGATGAACCAGAGGCAGGCAGCTCCAAGGATCCTCTTGCTGAGTCTTATAAACTGATTGAGCTCATGACCCCTGAATAGTTGAAACAGCTCCAGAAGCGTGTGAACAACTTCGTCGCATGTCATGAAATAGGGCTCAAAGTTAAAGAGGATGACGCGGCACGCCGGAGGAAGGCTGCTGAAGAAGCTGTTTTGCAAGAGGAGTATGACAAGTTCTGAGACGAATAGTTTCGTCGTGCACAGGCATTACTTGTAGAAGGTATGCCGCGATATCCTCCACAAGTAGATTTGCTGGCCTCTGATGCTGAATCTGAGGCTGAACCAGATTGGGAACCTTTTTAGCATGTGCCTGAGCCATACTCACCAGATGAGGAGGTAGAGCAGCTCGCGCAGTCTGATTTGGAGGAAGAAATAGAAGCATACAATTGGAATGACTTTCTCATGGGGCATGTTGATCCAGAAGAGGAGGAGTATGCTCAAGCATCGACGAAGATAACGACAATAATGATGAAGACTATGAGGAAGATGAGACAAGTGAATTCATCGACGAAGATGAATATGGGGAAGAAGAGGATGAAGATGTGGAAGAAGAGGAAGATGAAGATGATGAATCTGAGGAACATAATGGATATGACTTGTATGAGGAAGATTCTACAGATGATGATGAATGAGGAGATTGTTCTAACTGCTGATGGATGAACTAACTTTTTGCGGGTATGTCTTGGTATATATATACTTAGTGGTGATACCTAGGGGTATATTTTTTGGTTTACTTATTGGTACATGGTTAACAAAACAGAACAATTGTTATGTGGATGATACGACGACGATATATTTTTTGTTCAGAGATCGCTATGTGGATGTGATCTTTGTTTTTCTGTTTTCCTGTTGCACACCCTTTGAAGACATTTTGTGTGTGCTGTGATTGTTAAAAATGGAATAGACCTGTTCCGCCAGGGGTATTTTATGATTTTTTGAAATCAAGGAAAATTTTATGCGCCTGTTCCGCCAGGGGTATTTTCGTAAACAGGTTGCAGTTTCATCCAATCTGATATATTTCACACCTCAAACCTCACCTGGACGAGAACATCGGGTTTGTATATGGTAATCTTGCAACATGAGTTTCAGTAATAGGTTGCAGTTTCATCCAATCTGATATATTTCACACCTCAAACCTCACCAGAACGAGAACATCGAGTCTGTATATGGTAATCTTGCAACATGAGTTCAGTAATAGGTTGCAGTTTCATCCAATCTGTTATATTTCACACCTCAAATCCCACCTGGACGAGAACATCGGGTCTGTATATGGTAATCTTGCAACATGAATTCAGTAATAGGTTGCAGTTTCATCCAATCTGATATATTTCACACCTCAAACCTCACCTGGACGAGAACATCGGGTCTGTATATGGTAATCTTGCAATCTGAGTTCAGTAATAGGTTGCAGTTTCATCCACAATCTGATATATTTTGCACCTCAAACCTCACCTGGACGAGAACATCGGGTCTGTAATCTTTATATGGTAATCTTGCAAACTTAGTATGCATTGTTTTGTTTCTGATTATGTGTTTGAACACAATTTGATCAACTTGACCACAATTTGACCAACTTGACCACAAATTTGATCAACTTGACCACAATTTTGACCAACTTTACCTCGATCCGGACGCCTTTGACCTAGATATTTTTGAGAGAAAAGCAAATCTCTCTTCTATTATTGTACTCTTCTCTCTTGTACGAAAAAGTAAGTTTCAATTTTGGCTCTCAAATTTCGTTCCCTCTCAAATCCCCACTCTGATACATCTTTTAGATTTCAATTCCCTCTCAAATTTGAGAAACCTTTTCTTATTCCCTCTCAAATTTGAGAAACCCTTTCTTATTCCCTCTCAAATTTCATTTCCCCCCTTCTAAAATTTTCAGAATGATTTCAAATCTAATCCTTCTCTATAAACATAGGGAGATGAAGATCTTAATTTCTTTCCCTTCATTCTCACCATCCTCCTTCGCCATTCTCACTTATACCCCTTTCATCTTTCGTACCTCTTACCTCGCATACATCTCTGTACCTCGTTCATTCTCCAGAGGTAATCTATGTAGCTTTTACTTTGGAATATATATTTCAAATTAGGGTTTCTTTTTTGTTGGTTGGTATCTCCTTCATAGATTTACTTGTATGTTGTTATTTAATTACTGCTTTGCAATTCTTGGTATTTGGTTATTATCTCTTTCCATAGATTACAAACAAACTCAGGGTTTCTATATGGTTATGAAGTTTTTCTTCATATGTTGTTCTTATTACTTTAAAATTATACCTTTGTTGGTTGTAATCTCCTTCCATAGATTTCAAACACAACTTGGGGTTTTGTATTTTTTTTACTGCTAGGTTTGCTCTCATTTTAGTTCAAATACCTAATATGTTGTTTGGTGTTTGGTATGAAGATGTTGTCAAGTCAGGATTCTCACTCTTCAGATCATGTTGTGTCTATCAATGAAACTGGTTATGCATCTGATGTTCGTAGTACTCCATCTCATGGTGGTTATGAAAATGGTTCTCTATCTCATGAAGCTTCTCTATCTCATGATGAAACTCAATCTGAGTCTGACTTGGAGGAGACACAACTTCCACCCAGACTCTTGGTGGAAATAGATGAATGTGGAATACCATTTGGCGAATATGCATCAAATTTTGCAACTCTTGCAGGGGAACTCATTCGAGTTCACTGTCCAATTGACTACAAAGACTGGAGGATCATTCCTGCAGCCTTCAAGGACCAAGTCTGGAACATGCTCATGGTAACTTATTATCTCCTATAAATTTCATTCTATGGCTTGCTCCACTTATACATATCAGTGTTTATAGACCAACTACCTAGTTATTGTTTATGGCTGACAAAAATACTTCGTCGTTTCAGGGAAAAAAAAATTCGCATATGATGAGTCTCTTGTCAGGCCATTTGTCCAAAAAATATTTCCCCAGAAGTTTCGTTCGTTCAAATGGGAGTTACGCCTTAACATTCTGAAAAAGATTGAGACTCGGGAAGAGATGGATGCAGCATGCCCTTATGGTGTTAATGATGACGTTTGGAAACGATTTGTGCATAATGAGTACCAGCCTGGCATGCAGGAAAAGTATGCTAGATATGCTGAGAACCAGCGGAAGAGAAGGATTCGACATTGTTTAGGTAGAGTACCCCATGCCAACAAATCCTACAGAGTTGTAAGTACTTTCTAACCTAGTGGTCTTAACATTAAATTCTCAAACTATTTTATTTGGACAACCCTTACTGACCATATTGATTGTATAGTCCATAAAAGAAGGTAGGGTTATCGAGTGCCGTGGTGAGAGCTGGATGCTGGCTCATGTAGGGAAAAATGGAGTTGTACATCTGTTAGAGCATTGCTCAGTCGAACTCGCATGTGTTGCTATCTCAAGCATGTTTGTCAATGTTAGTGATCAAAACTATAAGTCTTGATTTCTAGCCTACATAGCTAAAGCTCTCGGACTAGGATAGAAAGTTTATTTGAGCTCAAGAACTCCATGGCAATAATTATACAAGACGAAGGACTACTCAAGAAACTGGTGGATCTTCATCGACTAAAAGGTATGTGGAGACTTGAACTTATCTGTCACTCAAAAGTCTATCTATTCTATCTCCTACTCTTGAGACAAAATTCGTTTTGATATATAGACTTTCATTATGCACATTTGTTATTTCGAGCCGAGTTTATCTCGCCTATCTATTTCTCGAAATATGTTTTGGTAAGCTTTCGCTTTAGCCGAATTCATCTTTACCTAGTGACGAAAGTCATGTTATGTTTCAATCACTTTGAAAATTGCTCTGACGAAAAATGGTCTGTGAATAACGGATATATCCGTCCTCTGAGAATGTTTCAATGATTGAAATGAGAGTTTAGATTACATAACCATTGGTAGGATATAAGCATTGTTGTGGAAAAACATATATGTATAAGTCCTTATTCCTTTAAACAAAGTTTGCGAACTTTGTTGATCAAGAGAAATGGAAGTGGCGTGAGCCAAGTCCGCGAACTGGCGGAAGTTCTCAACCCGAGAATTTCTGCTGGAGTTTGTGTACTCCTTCCATGAGCTTAAGTCCGCGAACCCAGTCCGCGAACTTGAGCAGGTTATATCTAAAACCGGTTGTTCTTGAACTCATGTTTATTTAAACTAAGGAATGCTTTTGCAAACCGTGGCTATAAAGTTCATGAACCGATTCGAGTGAATCAAACCGTTTTTGCTTCGATTGTGTCTTGTGTAGTTACATAAGATCTAAGCAATTGAAAAACTCTATAACTAGTTCATTTGAGTCATTTGAACTAGTTATGGTGAAGAAGAATATGGTTGATATGAAAGTAATCATATGGATAACCATTTGGTTAACTATTGTTGAACCAACAAATGTTAATGTTTGGGAACGGTTCGTAAACCCAAAATTGGACATTTCATTTGTGTGTAACAAGCTTAGTTTTCGATCCAACGGTTGAAAAATATTAGCTTGAATCTAATCAGGTTTTCATCTAACGGTGAATATTGAATGCTTTGTTACCAAGCTAACATTGATTGGAAACCCTGATTTGAAAACTATATAAGGGAGAACTCTAGCAACTGGGAAAACTAATCCCCACACCTTACGTGTGATACTAGTTTCATAGCTAGAGTTGATTCTCCTTTAACCTTTGGTTTCTTCTTCTAAACCAGGTTAATGACTTAACGACTTCATTGGGATTGTGAAGACAGACCTATACTACTTTTCTTGTAGTTGTGTGATCTGATATTGCATCTTCTATCATTACGAGTACGATTGTAATAATTGGCTCGAGATTTATATCTCCGATAGGCAAGATAGAAAAGTAATCACAAACACTTCATCTCATCGTTTGTGATTCCACAATATCTTTTTTCGCTGCATCGATTAAGATTATTGTGAGGTGATCAATAATACTAGGCTATTCTTCGGGAATATAAGACTGGTTTATTGATTAGTACCTGTTCACCTTGATTTATCAAAAGACGGAACAAAACTCGCAGGTATATTCGTGGGAGACGGATTTATCTATTACCGTAGACTTTTCTATGTGATACAGTTTTTTTTGTTAAAGTCTTTGACTTTGGGTCGTAGCAACTCTTAGTTATGGGTGAGATCAGCTAAGGGAATCAAGTACGTATCATCCTGCTGGGATCAGAGGAGTAGGAGCATAACTGTACCTTGGATCAGTGTGAGATTGATTGGGGTTCAACTACAGTCCAGACCGAAGTTAATTTGGAGTAGGCTAGTGTCTGTAGCGGCTTAATACAGTGTGTGTTTAATCTGGACTAGGTCCCGGAGTTTTTCTGCATTTGCGGTTTCCTCGTTAACAAAATTCTGGTGTTTGTGTTATTTCTATTCCGCATTATATTTGTTTATATAATTGAAACATCACAGGTTATGTGTTGTTCAATCAATTAGAATATCCGACCTCTTGGTTGTTGATTTAAATTGATTGACACTTGGATATTGGTCTTTGGTACCATCCAAGTTATCTCTCTTTGATAAAGACTCACAGATTTCTATTTGCTTGAGTAAAGATCAAATCGAGAGATTGAGATATAAACTCTTTGATATACTTTTTATCTAGATTGAGTCTGACTGTCTAGTTGATTCTCTAGAAAGTATATTGGAGTTTGACCATACAGATTGCTAAGCAAAATATTAGGTGTGATTGTTGTACCCCCGCTTTTTCAATTGGTATCAGAGCCTGCAAACACGTTTTTGACCTTACAAGTCTGTGTTTATAGCGATCTGACTCTATGGACAGTATTGTTATCTCAATAAATGCACCACCAGATCCAGGGATTTCAGAATTCTCTTCCATGATTGATTTAATAAAATCTGTAGAAGAAATTCTATCTAAACCTCCACCAGGTTTAAAATCCCTTGAAGTGTTTTCAGGGATTGAAAAGAAACTTGGGAGCTTATCTCTTGATGTTGAGTTATACCTCCAGAAAGAGCAAGAATCTCTTGACAGGCTAAATCAAGTTATAATGAATAATATTCATGTTGAGGTTGATATTGATTTACTAATCAGTGAGAGAAATGCTCCTCTTCTGCGTAATCCAATTAGTTGTGATAAACTAAACGAATTACAACAGGAGGTTAAATCTCAGTTATCTGAGTGTATCACCTCAAAGCATGAATTGATTCGTTGCTCAATTCCTGATAATTCCTATCAAGATAGTAGTATTGTATTCTTTTATGAAGAATCTATGACGTCTCTTTTTATCAAAAGAGTTTCCCTTCGCAGTACTAAAAACTATCTGCAGAAACTGTTTTTTATAAGTTGGAAAACAAGAAATCAGAAACACAAATCTTTTTGGATTCTCTTGAAGTTCTTTGATAGACTTATAAAAACAGTTCCTTGGGTGTTTCTCAACACTACAAGATTTAAGAGTTGTTGGAAAGAAACTCTTTCTTGGTGCCATGGTGAGCAAGACATTGTTCACCTCAACACTCACCAAGAAATGCCCTGCTATGTATACGATGAGGGAAGCACAACAACTGGGGCACACAGATTATATTCGGTAAGGCTGTAGAATTCAATTGGACTTTTCTAAAAAGGTATGTCTATAAACTTGGGCAAGTTTTATGTTTTTATTACTTGTTTGAGTACTTATAATGATCCATGTACCTTGCTTATCGTTCATTTCTACCTAACTTGATCCGTGTTTAAGGTTCTTAAATGTTTAGGTTTGAAAACATTAGTTCGGGATGTTTGGACTTCATGGTACACATACCAAGTATGAATAACATCATTTAAAACCAAAATCTAGGGGTTTAAGTTCGCAAACCCCGTCTGCATACTGCTCCAGGATACGAAAATTCGTTTGCTAACCCGTATGCATAATTGACGTTGATATTCGGTAAACTTGTTTTGGCCGTAACTTCTTCGTCCGAACTCGGATTGACCTCATTCTTTTTGCAATATCTTCCTCTTTGAATTATATTCAAAATGGAGATGAGAAACCTTGAATTTGGATGAGTTAATATTGGTATTTGTCCTGTCTCTTATTTTTGAGTATTTTGCTCCATTTCGTTGCACGTGTTTCACTTCTATTGAACTTGGGCACTTGGATTCTTGGAGTACTACTCTTATAAGCTAATTTGTAGATTTTACAAGAATGTTGTTGGTGAATCACAAAGAAGGAAGTTCAAGAATATAAAGTAGTACGCAATGCTATGGAATTTTTGAATGTTCACAATCATCCTTTGTGAACTATGGTGCATAGTCGTTATTGACTTTGTATGTTCTTCTTTGATTAAGAAAATATTTTTATACGCCTTTGGTAGCTTTTATTGGTGTAAATCCATGCGAAAAAGATTGATCTACCCTATAAGGACAAATCATCTTGTATGTGCATTACGAGTTTGTTTTGTTGCCTAGAGTTTGGAATAGCCATTATTGTGATTACACATTGCTATGTCCAACATTTTCATCTTCATGTTTTTAGATTTATTGGTTTAAATTCTAAATTTGTTTGGAAGATGATTTTTGCAATATTAATCTTTATGGTTTTATATATTGCAATATTGTTATGGGATGTGTGTGTTTACGTCCGTGAACTTGACCGTCCCATATCTTGTCAAAAGTAAAGTCTTTCGTATGTCGATATGCATGTATTGATAAAAGAATGAATGAACTTTTGAAAAATACAAAAGTTAAGCCTATATTGTCAATTATTGATGGAAGATAGGTTAAAATCTTTTGTTTGCAAGGATTATGTCTATTGTATGTCATTGTGCAAATAGTGATGGAAAATAGAATGAATCCTTATGTCTTCCGCAATAATTGATCTTCCCTGATCCATATTTTATGTATTAATGTGAGGCTCCGTAAAGTGTCTTATGTTGAGCATTAAACAACCAAGTTGATTATTTTTGATTAACTATGTTGTTGTTCCGTGAGGTACTTTATGTGGAGCATTTTCAACTAAGTTAATCATCTTATTTGGTTATTTAGTTGTTGCTCCGTAAGTTTTCTTATGTCGAGCATGACCAATTAAATTGATTACTTTTGTGATTAGTTTGGTTGTGTATTTCGATTAGATTAATTATGGGTTCTCTTGTGATTAATCTAATTGTATTTTTAAGTCTCCATAAGTTCACTTATGTTTGAGCATTTGTCGATTAAATTAATCATGGGTTCTCTTGTGGTTAATTTAATTGAACTTTTTGGATTCAATTCATACTTGTATGTGATTTTTTATGTCCAAAGAAATCCTTCTTTTCTTTCGAAATTAAGGTCGCTCTTGTTGTTCTTTCGGGAATGACATTTAATGGGGGAGAGTTCTTTTGAACTTACGCTTAATTGCCATATCTTTGTGGGGAGTGCGGCTGTGGAATATTATAGGGGTTATCTTGTATCTTTATAAACTCCTTGATGAATGCATTTAGCTTCGGCTTTATGATTGCATCTAAACAACAAGTTGATATTTTTGCTTTCTTTTGGTCAAGAAATGTCTCTTTCGGAAATTTCATTAGGATCCCGTTCTTGTACCTTTGCCAATTTTATTGACAAAAAGGGGGAGAATTAATATGTCGTTCACAATACAAACACATATGGTTTTCGGATCATTATGTAAGGGGGAGTGGTTTCCATGTGAGATGGAGTATTGACTAAGGGGGAGTGATACATATCACCATAGTATTGTTGTTGAAGTTGTGATACAATTGGACTTTGACGCTGTGTAATGATACTATGACACTGTATAACAATGATTGAGAACTATTGTTTTATTATTGTTATAGCTACGGATTTTCAACAACGATGATGCTAAACTTACAACCTTTGGTATCATTAGAGTACTTGGAAGTGACGAAGATTTCGAGTAATGTTGAAGATTAGGCATGTGGAATAGGAGTTACAAAAGTTAATTTATTTATTTTTTGTATTCCATATGTATTAATAGTTTTGCCACTAAAATTGACAAAGGGGCAGATTGTTAGAACATTGCTCGGTCGAACTCGTATGCGCTGCTATCTCAAGCATGTTTGTCAATTTAAGTGATCAAAACTATAAGTCTTGATTTCTAGCCTACATAGCTGAAGGTCTCGGACTAGGATAGAAAGTGTAGTTGAGCTCAAGAACTCTATGGCAATCATCAT